>NC_056745.1:556343383-556418383 GCF_019279795.1 Protopterus annectens
TGTATGGAAGAGTGCCCTAGTTACTCTACTTTATGAATGTATGGAAGAGTGCCCTAGTTACTCTACTTTATGACTGTGTGATAGTATTACAATAGATGATTCAGGGAATTTTAATACAGCTATTTATCATAAGTATTTTTGGAGAAATCACCTCTTGCGCAGAACAAGTATGTATAAATGACATATCTTTCCCCAAATAGTTAAGGGACAACTTCTTCGCACGTCAAGACTCTGTACAGATATGAGAACATATGAGTGTGAGAAACAAACTCTTCTATGGAATTTTCATGAATGAGGTTATAGAAATAAGGATATTCAGTCACATGAAATGGAGACACAAGAATTAAGAAATATTAAAGGACGTCCCTTCTTATCTGATAAGATTAATAATGGGGATAATCAAGAATGTTTCAAAGGAAAGTGACCTATTAGATGTCTACTTACATATAGCTCTGATCCCTCTCAAATATGTAATATTAAGAAAAATTCATTGATCCTAACTGTAGATTTCAAGTTTGAAATGTATTATAGGTAAGACACCTTGTTTTTGTTTTAAAAATTGCATGAATCTTAAGAGGTTGCTCTGCTATAAGAATATGAAGAAATCGCCAAACCTTTTGTCTTCAAGGAAAGGTACATTTTCATGTGGCAGATGTAAGGCTTGCCATAATATTATCATAACCAATGAATTTATGCATCATACTACTCATAAAAGGTATTGGCTCAATAAATGTGCCAGCTGTAATACCAGAAATGTGATTTATGTTGCCACCTGTACCCGTTGCTCATTATTTTGGTAAAACCAATAGATCTTTTAAAGAATGCATTCTTCATTTGAATAACATTAAGAATGCAGTTCAGAGCACTGCCCTCTCACAGCATATTATGCCTAATCCTGACCATACTTTTTTTGTTTATGGTCTTGGAAATTGTTCCTTAAAATCCGAGAGGAGGTGATGTGCAATAGACCTAAAACTGAAGAAATTATATGAATATCAGATCTACAAGTGGACCATCCACCTGGTTTGAATGGTCTTATTCTTTTGAAACTGATCCTGAAGGGGCGGTGACTCCTGATATGAAACTATGATTGATTAATATATTAGGTGTTAGGCAGTGTCATCTGCTTGAAGAGGCTGGTTCTAAGGAGGCAAATGCCCTATGGCAGAGATATGATTGGATGTTGGCTGTGATAATAAGGAACGAGATTTGTTGCATTTTAGGATATGAGGAAGGCCAGAAGGTTGAAATCACTTATCCTTATTTTACAGATTGTTTATTCATATTTAGTTTTAATGTTTTATTGTTTTAAATAAATTGTCTAGGTGATGGTCTAGCCGGTCGTTTGTTTTTTCCTTATAATTATTTTTACTGGTCTTAGACCTTTAGCAATGAAAAGGAAGTTTTGCTTTTATATTATTTTATGAATGTAAAGTAGATTATATTGAAACTTTTTAAATGCAAAGAAAAAAACTGGTATAATTGGACTCCAAAAATGTTGTTATATTGTGTAAGTACAGTCAAAATAAAACCTTAAAATTTCACCAGTGTGTTTTAAAAAAAGGCACACACATGGCCTGTTTCACCCTTACTGTAATAGTATTAACTTAGAGCTAGGGGTGGATTTATTTTATTTATATTTACTTATTTGGTGTGATCTGTTAACCAGATTGGTCCAACTATACCAGGGGCCCATTTTCAGTGGAGACCCGAGGAGAAAAGCTCCAGATACAGTTCACAATATCAAAAACAGAGATATAGTTACAATGGTAAAATATGAAGTTGTTATACACAGAAAATAAGAATCACAATTTCACAGAGTTGTGTAGAAGTTGTATAGTGTTAGTATAGAACAGCAATAAAAAGTTTGCATGCAGAAATATATACAGGTTTCAGCAATAACATGTTCAGCAGTATTTACAAGAATCAGGGTATAGGTCTAAAGTAATAGATGTATTAGACAAATGTACAGCAGTATTTACAAGAATCAGGGTATAGGTCTACAGTAACAGATGTATTAGAGAGACAAATAGAAACAATATGATGTATACAGAGCCAGGAGAGAGAATTAAGAGGAGAGCAGTAAGATGTGAGGTAGGAGTTTGACAAGGACAGGGCCAGGTGTTTAATAGGTAGTTTTTAAGTTCAAGTTTGAATTGGGCTTTATGGGGGATAATTCTTATATTATAGGGGAGGGCATTCCAGGTACGAGCAACAGAGAATTTCTAAAGGGATTTACCAATATTTTAGTGGGTTTCTAGATGTTGCGAAGATTTTTGTCAGATGTGCGGACCTGGCGATGGTTATAGAGTGATACTGAGTTTGAGAAGGAGGGACAGGAAGCAGGGTTATAGAGTACAGAGTGTGTAATGTGTAACTGTGGAAGAAGTCGTTTTGGAATTCAGGCCAGAGCAAAGACTTAAGAGGGAGGCAGTGGTGTGATTTATATGGTTGACTGGCGGCAAATCTAGCTATTTTGTGCTAGGTTTGTTCTAATTTAGAGAGGAGAGATGACTGAAGGTTAGTGAGTACTGGAGCTGCATACAGAAGACAAGGTAAGATCAGAGACGTAGCAAGGGAGGGTTTGGTGGGGGTGAGAGTAGTTTATGATTACAGTACAGAAGTCCAAGTTTTTGGTTGGTTTTCTTTATACACTGATTGATATGTATGCCGAACTTTAGTTCATCATGGATAGTTACACCAAGTAATTTAGTATAGGGTTCAGGTGTGATGGTAGTATTGTTAAGTGAGGTAATGGAGAAGGAGGATTTAAGATGAATTATTTTTTTGAAAGGAAAAGCTTTGGTTTTTTTTTTGGATTTAATGTTAGTTGATTATCAGTGAGCCGGGTTTCAATGAAGGTGAAGATGTCTTGGATACATACAAGGAGTTCTGAGATGCTGTGAGCAGTGGTGATAAGGGTTGAATTGTCAGCATATTGTAAGAGTGTAGAGAGGTTTGTAGCAGTGTGTAGTGTGTTAGTGAAGATATTGAAGAAGAAGGGTCCCTTGATGGAACCTTGGGGAACACCGGTGTTGATGGGTAGAAATGGAGAGGTGACCGATTGCCAGCATATAGATTGTTGCCTGTTTGATAAATAACTAGAGAACCAGTTTATAGAAGGGGTAGACAGGTGCAGATCCGAAGGTTTGGATAACATTTTGGGGTGAGAGACTGTATTGAAAACCTTTAAAAGGTGAAGGAACAGACCGGAAACTAGGTGGTTATTATCCTGGGCTTCTGCTACAGTTTGGCTGAAAGAGAGTAGTGCAGTAGATGTACTGTGGTGGGGTCTAGAAGTAGATAAATGTAAGAATGCAATTATAAAGCATGGCAGCATATGTCCTGTGAAACCGATAGACAAGAAAACAATAATTGAAATGTACTATCATACAGAAAATCATTAAGATGAGATCATTTGGTAGCTTCAGCTTCAGTCATTGCTATTACTTGCATGTGGCTGCTTAATGTGGTATTTTTACTCTGTGCAGGGAGATTTTGGCTACCCTCTAACCCAGTTTGCCTGTTTTCACTGAGGCATGCTGGGTCCATTTTTGAGTTGAGTCTGATGTTGCCAGCTTTTGAGGGCTTTCAGAGTTGTTTTGATTGACAATTATTCCTATTAGATTATTGCATGGTGAAACCCCTATGTTTCCCCAGTTAGATGGAGGGTCAACCGCTTAGAAAAAAGGTTAACCTTTCAGGTAGTACAAACCTGCCACCCCCACCCACCCAGTACCCTCCATGTGAGACTCCTAATTTAAATATATTAACTCTGCAGTACTTAAAAAAAAACACACACTGCACAACTGCTATTGCATAAGGAGCAGTTGCTCTGAGAATGATTTATATTTGAGAAACACTGACTGATAACTTTAACATTCATCTGTTAAATCACCAAGTTGAAACCTCATACAGTTAACACAAACCAGCACAGAACATAATACATTTCTGTTGGTGAAGCAGTTTCATGCGTGGCTTCAATTTTGTTCGATAATATAACAGAGTAGTCACTGTTCAGATAATGTATGGCAGTGTACAGGACCATGCTTCCAAGCAGTTTGAAAAACCTCTTTCTTCACATAGGATAGGGTAGGATAGGAATTGTCCCATTTCTTGGTGAGTCTCTTGGCTGATAGCATGGTTTTAGTATGGTTTTAGCTGCAGAGGGCACTATATCTCTATGTTCAAATTACTGCCAGTTGTGAAAGTCTGAGACTATCATTTTTTCAGTGTTCCCTGGCAAAATAAATCTTCATTAGTTAGACTATTTTTGATCTGTTTTCATGTCGATGTTGTTTTTGCTGTATTAAAATCGATTGGCAGTAATCGTAGTTCTTGGAAGCTCATACCGTGGTTCAGTAGTTCTTCATATGAATAGTATATTTTAATTACCACAAGCTGATTTTCTAGTAAATAATAAGTTATGCTTGAGTTTTTAGGCTCTTCACATTGTTAGAATATGGAATTAAATCCTTTGTAATGACCAGGAAATGGGTTTTGATACAAACCAGGTGGATTTCAACAGAAACTAGATGCACATTTTTGTGTTGAGGTTTAACAAAATGTTTTCTTAAAGATCTTTGTATTCCTCCAGCAAATATTGTATTTCTTTTCATCCAACTCATAAAACAACCTATACTAAGTTCTGCTTTTAAGCTTTCTATTTAAAATTTGACTATCTATTAGCATCAGAGGCAGAGCTTCACAGAAAAGCTGACATCATCTGGAAAGTGCTTAGGCTTTGTAAATGAGTAAAGGATCCACATTGAAATTTGACTGTGTCAGTTGTATAGTGATGTTCTTCTTTTTCATTTAGTTTTAGTTTTGTTTTTTCCTGAGTTTTGTTGTAAAGCAACTATATTTGCATAAAACGTTTCATTTCAAATCAATTTTATAGCAGTTTTGATTTGCATAACTAAGCAGATACTTGTTTGGTAATCAATTTGTTCTAAACATTGATTGTTACATGTGACTGCACAGTTGGGAAAAAAGTGATAGTTATTTAAACATATATTTATTCTGCCTGCCTTTGTAGCTCCCAGCTCACCTCCAAGGTCATTGTTGTTGAGGCAGCAATCTCCAGTCAGTGTTAAGCTATCTTGGAAAGCACCAATCGAACCAAATGGAATTATTCTTTATTACACCATATATTTTGGGTAAGTGATCCAACACAAGTCCACAGAGATAAATAAATAACAGAGGAATGTGTTTTTAAACTACTGTTGCTGTATATTTGTTTATTTTACAAACTAAATTCTAAATAAGTTAACATATAAGAATAAGGCAGGAAATAAATACAGAAGCCATTGTTGGCTTAATTTCTGCCATGCTAAATCTTCATAGTTTACACATTCTCTACAGCCTACTACATGGAACAGTAGGTGGAAGGAAAGCCAACCAGAATACCAAACACAAGTGAGGAAAGACAGGGAGCACTGGTTAAAAGAGTACTTCCTTATGGTAGCAGACTCGGTGATAGCGGCCTTCAGCAATGATGTATGTTATGTATACTTTGCAAGAACTGCAACTGGAATGTATCTGCGGTTGTATAGCAGATTAGAGATGCCAGTATGATCACAAAGCTCCCAATTTTATTTATATACAAAGTGGCTAAAAATGCAGTAGCATGCATTTGGAGAAGGACGAGTATGAACCTGAAATGTCTCTAATTGCTTAGTGACTGCAGTCCTCCACAACTTGCAGAAAATCACACATTTTTTGAAATAAAGAATGATAACCAGTAAAATCATGGACATGGTGTGATATCAGGGAACGTAGAGAGGTACGCCAAAACTAAATATGCACTTCTTCAGCAGTTTTCCTGCCAGCCTTTTTACTATTTGCTTTACTTATTCTACACAGCCTATAAACGCTGTCATAATAAATTCAGATGTGTTCATACCCCTCAACGGCTACACATTCTGGACAAAGCCAAACATTATTTTGGGAATAGGGATACAAAGGGACAAAAGTGCAACATTTTTTGGATATTACCCTAAGCTCTTAAAAGCTAAGAGAACAGCAGGTTTGCATCAGCAAATTCAATGCAATGCAATTTTAATGTCTGGCATCAAATACTGGAATCTTTAATGATTTACCAGAAAAGTAAACATTTACAGGACAAAGCAACAATACAAGGCAAAATCAGAGGGTTTCTAAAAAATCTCAGCAGCGGAGAGGTACTGTACAGTAAAATAATAACATCTTCACTCAGTATTTGAATGCAGACATAAGCGGAAAATTAAAATGTCAACACATAGAAGTAGGCCACTATCACCAGGGCCGCTATAATAAGAAAGTACCATTAAGAGGAGGAGGCCCAGTATGCACCAAAATAAAACAAACAGGAAGGGTACAAATGTCTCAGAAAGATGACAGATACCAGACAGAGGATGAAAGATAAAGGGAAAAATGATGGAGAATTACACTTTTTCTTCTTCTTAAATTGGATATGATAGGATGATATCAAAATCACATAAAACTGGGGCGCATAATACATTTTGAATAATTGGTTAAGAACATACAAAAAATAACCACAGATAAAAGAAATGCTTTATATTTGGGACAGCCCTTCCCACTGTCATGCATAGGACTGCACCCATACTGTCCCTGTTAGAGATTATGATCACCTCCAAAGTTAACATTATTTTGAAAAAAAGGTAATGCTTCCTTTTAATGAATATCAGGGATTTAACATTTCCTTTGATTGGTTAAGTTAAAACAGAAAACTAATATTTCTGAAATGTGAAATTCAGATTTGTCTCATAGAAAAACTTGTGTTTCACAAGAAGACACGACTGCCAAAAAATATTCTAGGTTGAAAAGGCAGTAATCAAACTCCTACTCTGGAATTTAGAAAGAACTACCACAAGCAGTAAGCCCTCAGTGTAACCTTTCTAATTCAGCAATCTCCCTAGTGCAGTGATTTTCCATGAGCAGAAAAATCACTGGGAGGGGTAATCCTACTTGGCTTTCTGCAGGATTGAGGTAATCTGGGAGAATGGATACTGTTAATTACTCATGTGCTCTCTCACTCTTTCTTGGAAATCCCTACATAAAGTCACATGGATGATTATGTTAATTAACATGGTGAAAAGATAGCAGTCACCCATTCAAGTCGATGTTAGAGAATGCATTGCAGGTAAATTTATTCAAGTTCAGCAGAGACACATTGATGGGGTTTTGTGCTTGTTTGTGTCTGTGCGTATTTGTAGCAATGTATGTGTGTGTCAGCAGGAGTATGAATAGAACTGAATGACTGTGTTTATGCACTCATGCATGTCTACCTATGCGGTCACAGAGGGAGATAGGTGATCAAGAGTGTAGAGCTGTGTGTGTGTGTGTGTGTGTGTGTGTGTGTGTGTGTGTGTGTGTGTGTGTGTGTGTGTGTGTGTGTGTGTGGATGGATGAGTGTATTTGTGTGTTTGTTCAAGTGGGAGTATGATTGTGAGTGTATGTGTATGTGGGAGAGTGAATAACAAAAGTGACTGTTGCACTTCTAGAAATCTCTAGAACATTCATGACTTTTAGCAGTATATATTTATTTATTTATTTACATTTATTAACTGGATAGTGTCCGACTGGGCCAGTAGCCCATTTTCAGTGGAGACCCGGGGAGAACAGCACCAGACAAATTACATTACAGCAAATACAAGCAAAAAACAATTATTAAGAATGCAGTAGTTAATAAAGCACAATACAACAGTACAGTAGTTAATAAGTCACAGAACAGTAGTACTATAATTAAGGATGCTATGCAAAACAGATTTCTAGGAGCATAATAATACAAATGCAGTTGTGCACACAAGTTTATCTGATATTCTGATCAGGACTTTACTAGAAAAAGGTGAAGACAGCTGTAGTAATTTGAGGTGAAGGGGAGTACAGAGTTGCGAAGACAATAGGAAGGTGTTATCCTGTGAAATACAGGGGCAGAGCTAGTTGCTGATGAGATATTCTTTTAGGCTTTTTTTGAAAGAAGTGATGTTAGTGTTTTTTTGAATATGCTGAGGTAGAGCGTTCCAGACTTTGGCTATTTTATTGGCTTAGCGTGAGTCACCATGAAAGTTGTGCGACTGGGTAACTTTTAGTAGTATTTTGTCAGAGGATCTAAGGGACCTGCAGTCAATGTAGGCTTGGACCAAGTTAGAGAGGGCAGGACAGTTATTGGGGTTGAATAAGACTTTGTGGGTAAGGGTAAGTTGATTTAAAGTTAACAGTTTGGGAAGTTCCAGCCAGCTGAGGCGCTGGAGAGAAGAGCAATGATGCGTTTTATGGGGGTAGTTGGCTGCAAACCTAGCTATTTTGTTGTAGCAGGAGGGTGAATAGTAGGTAGGTTCTGGAAGTCGCTAGTCTGGCTTGGTGAGTGAGTTAAGGTTTAGCCCTGTAGAGGGTACCTAGTTTGGCATGGACTTTTTTGATTGTTAAGGAGATGTCTGTATCAAATTTTACTCTATCTTTTGTAACTCCTAGGAGTTTGGTCTGATTAGTTGGGTCAATTTTTGTTCCATTAGAGGAGTAGATAGAGAAGGGTAGAGGGCTGAGCTTGGATGACTTGACTGTGAAAATTATTAACTTAGTCTTTTTTGGGTTTAGAATGAGTTTGATGCTTGGAGAGGTACGTTTCTATGTTAAGTTCTTGGGAGGTAGGGTCTGAGCAGATAAGTGAGGAGTCATCTGTGTATTCGATGATAGTTGCATGTTGGGTGGCGGAGTATAGGTTATTGGTGAATATGATAAAAAGGAGGGGCCCAAGCAATCCTTGGGGGTACTCTAGTATATACTGGAAGTAGAGGAGAGAGATTGTTTTCCCATTTAGTAGCATATTGATGGCTTGACAGGTAGCTGTGAAGCCAGGTTAGGGATTATGAGTTGAGATTGTAGTTTGCAAGTTTGTTGAGTAGCAATTGGTGAGATACAGTGTCAAATGCTTTTGACATATCTAGAAAAATTGCAGAGACCAATTGACCTTAATATTTGAGGTGTTGAATAGTATTGGTGAAGGTAATTAGGGCAGTGTTAGTACTGTGCTTGGGCCTGAAGCTGTGCTGTGAGGGGGATAGTAGGTTGTTTGTGGTGAGGTGATTTAGAAGCTGTTGGTGGATACATTTTTCTAGGATTTCAGCTATGGGAGAGAGGATAGCAATTGGTAGATAATTTGAGATTTCTCTAGAGGGGCTGCCCTTGTGAAGGGGAATGATGTAAGACATTTTCCAGACGTGAGGGCCATAGTGTTCAGAGGCAGAGATATTGATTAATATGGATATGGGGTAGGCTATGGATGGGGCAGCTATTTTCAGGAATTCACTGGGTAGTTGGTCTGTGGCAAGACGACATGGTTTTAGATTACATAGGAGTTTTTTATGTATGTAGTCTGGATGGGTTTCAGTTTAATAGAGTTTGTGATTTCGGTGGTGGGGGTACATTTACTGGGTGGAATGTTTTGTTGTCTAGGAGGGTGGTGATAGAGTTAATAAAGTGGGAGTTGAATTGTGATTCTATGGGCTCAGAGGTATAACTAGTGGAGGTTGCAGGGGTGGCGGTTTTACCAGGGTTAAGGAGGTAGTTGATGTTTTGCCAGAACTTTTGTGGGTTGTTCAGGTATTTTTGTTGGGCGGATTGAACGTAAGTTTTTTTAAACACTGGAGATGTTTTTCTTAGCTTGATTTCTTAATTGCTGAAATATGGTTAAATCATTTTTATTTTTGGTGGTATGATAACGTGACCAGGCTTTGTCCCTTTGTTTGATTAGAGACTTAGTGTCATTAGATAGCCATGGTAGTTGTGAGGCTTTGATACAAATTTTCCTGGTGAGGGTGAGATTATTTAAGATGTCAAGGAATTTATTATTGAAGTATTCTACTGCAATGTTTAGTTGTAGGTTTTTTAATGGGGACCAGTCACAATGTTGAAGTAGTAGGTTGAATGTATCAGGGGAGACATTTTTCTTGCTCCAGATGTATTTGAAGGGTATGTGTGTTTGGGATTTAATTCTTTTTCTAACTAGGAATATGGGGGCATGGTCACTTAGTGTAATCAGTAGGCAGCCAGCTTGGTACCCCAGGTTAGGCTTGTTGGTTAGTATCCAGTTGAGGATTGACTGTTTTTTAGAATGTTTATCGGAGCAGGTGGGGCTGTTGATAGTTTGGATGAAGCTGTGCAGGTTAATGAAGTTAGTGAGACAGGTAGAGGAGCAGGAGAGCCAGTCAGGGTTAAAGTCATCTATGATGATAGTTTCCTGGCTGAAGGAGGAAGCGGACCAAGAGAGGAGTGTTTCAGAACTGGGAAGGTTGTTACTGGGAGGCATGTATGCTGCAATAATACTGATGGCTTTTTGAGGGTTAAGTTTCAGGTGTGTGACAGGTATTTCTGCAGTGGGGATGCCTGGGGTAGTACAGTTTAGTTTTTCCACTGTAAAAGAGTCTTTGAACATAACAGCTACACCACCACCTCGTTTGTTTAGTCAATCTTGTCTTAGGATGTTGTAACCATTAGTTGTAATTTCAGAGTCTTTGATACTAGGTTTTAGCCAGGTTTCAGTTATGACTGCTATATCTGGGGAGTAGGTCGCCAAGGTAGCATGGAATTTTGTTATTTTATTTAGGAAGCTTCTGAGGTTGAAATTTGCTATTAGTAGATCTGAGTTGGAGATTATGGGAAGTGAAGTACTTGGAGTCGGGCCAGCAATATTTTGTATAGTAATAGTAGATGTGGATTCAGGAGGTTGCAGTTGTTGTGAGAAGAGTTATAGTTGGAGCCAGGGTTGGGATGGATATCTGCCTGTAGTTTCATTTGTTTTAAGGAGAGCAGTACTAAGTATGTATGTTTTGCCTTGAGTTGGTAATACCTGCATGTGGATGGATGAGTGGAGGGGTTGTGTAAATGTTTTAAGTGGAAGAAGAGAATGTTGCTGCAGTGATATAGATGAGGGTTGATTATGCTATAAGGCTTAAATGGAAGTTGAGTTGTTGTTGTGTCTGTATGTATTGTGGAGTGGTAGTGTTGGATGTGATAGAACTGGAAGTTAGTGGCATTATAAGTGAGGTATAGAAGGTATAAAAGTAGTGTGATGAACAGTAAATAGTGATGGGGCAATATTATGGGAGGTGTAGTAGGAGACAGCAGCTGAAGTAGAGTAGAGTAGACTAATTAGGGGAGGGGGACTGTGTATTGATAAGGGATGTAGGGTAGAAACAGTGTGTGGCCTAGGAGAGATGGAAATGAGGAGAAGGTGATGTGGGAGGGGTTTGGAATGATGTGTGGAGAGTGGTGATAGGTGCGTAGTTTAGGGGTGTGGTGTACTTAGCTATGTATGTAATGAAAGGGGGTGGGTGAGAATGGGAGTAGGGTAGGGGAGTGGAGTGAGCCTGAGTGTAGTGAGGGCGAATGGAGCAGGTTTGCCCTGAGCTGAAGACGGAACTGCAAAAAACAGTCAGTAAGTGTATCATGGGCTGCAAATATGACTGAGATGGGGCAGGTTGTGAGCTTGGGTAAGGTATCAGAACCCTGTTTTTAACACCTTTATGTCAGATCTTTAAACCTCTAAGCACTGTACAATACAACATATAATAAGATTTGCAGGTCCTTAGGACTGTAACTTTAGCTCATCAGAAATACACTTAAATTATAAGGTGTTTTACATTAGAGCCTCCGTGCTTTAACTGCTAGGGAAGAGGCACAATAAACTGCAATTCCTTGCATAATGTTGCCATATAGTGGCCAAAATGAGGAACTTCAACTTAAAATGTGATAAGCCTTATTGAAAAAAGAAAAAAAAAACAATCTCAGGGGAGTCCACTGTGAGTGTGCTAGCTACTAATAAATGGATATTACAACAACATTTGAGAAGACACTAGGCTAAAACCTATGTTTTTTGAAAGAGGGATACTCGTCCCTATCTATAAGCTCTTAAGTTTCCTGGCCTTCCAATCGGGCACAGTCCGAGACAGCAATAGATTTTAATTTTGTACATGGACATCTAAATAGAAATGAGAATATTTTATACAGTTAGATGTTCACTTACTCTTGCAATCAGGAGATTATGATAGAGAAAGTGTGAAAATTTTTATGACTGGATAAAAAGTAAACTTAGTGGAATAGTTTGGTACAAGAGCAACACTTTTTGTTGATTTTATGGGAGTGCCTTCTGTGTAGAGTCTGCATGTCCTCCCCGTGGTTGGGAGGGCATTCGAAAGACATGCGTAGATGGGCGTGCCTTCGCTGAAGGTTGAATGTCGAGCTGGCACCTTGGCGTTCATGAAAATCTACTGCCAATCATTAGCGGACTGGAGTTCCACTCTGGCAACCCCTAACTGGGAAAAGCCGAAAGACAACAACAACAACATTAAATTCTAGATGGAATGAAATATTTATATGTTGAGACTGAGCTGCAAAGTTTGCAACATAGTATATGGAATATAGACAGTCATTCTAAATATTTTTTAATTTTTTTGACAGAATATTCAGTGCTGATTTCATGGACATAGTTGTCTGTGGGATGAATACCAGTTTGATAACTGTGTGGTTGTTGGTCATTTTTGGGCATATAGAAGAAATTCTGAGCAGTAGTTACGTAAATCTGCATTAACAGATTAGGTAGCTTAAACATTTAAATGAATGTAGTACAGGAGGAGAGTGATATGTTGCTTTGAAGAAATTATAACTAGAAAAGCCAAAACAAACTAGAAAAACCGAAAAGTGAACCTTGGAGCAAACCAAACAGGCTGAATGCCAGTTGAAAAGTCACTGTCAGTGAAAAATGTCAAAGCCAGAAAAACGAAATTACTTACAAACTTTGCAATTTTATTATAACTTCATTTGAAAGGAGTACAGGTTACTGAAGATCTACAAGTCAAAGAGGAAGTTCAAGACCAAATCATTGGGAGCTCAGGTCCTGACTACTTATATTCTTAGGAAATGCTTAACTTTATAACAAAGTCCTAGTTTATGTTTGAAGTACTGCTGGATGTGTTATAGTCGCTATAGTTTTTTTTTTTTTTTTTTTTTTTTACTAGTTCGGTTTTAATATTGATTGACTATACTGCTATTGTAATAGTTTAGATTATTGGCCTTCATGTGTAAAAAGTATTTAGTTTATTTGAATTAAGAATAATGTAGATGGTTCACATTAACATTTTTGTTGGCTTAGAAATGTTTAATTCAATATGTTATTTATGTTAGTCTTGAGTAATCTGCATACTCGATCAGATTTTCTGGATGGCAGACTGTATGGATTTTATTTATGGATATATCAAATAGCAAAGGGGCTTAATATTAAATCTTGTGGTACATGCAATGTTATTCTGTGAGGAAATGACAGTTCATCAGCCCAGTGTATGTTTTCTCTGGTTGAGATAAGTTTTGAACCAGCTGACTGTTTTGTTGCTGAGGAGCAGTCCCTTCAGTCTAAATTATAGTATGGGATAGGAAGCTGTATCAAATTATTCTGAAACATTTGTAACTTTCTCTGTGCCACAACGTATAAGTCAAGTTAGTATAGAGAAAGAGGGCAAGTGATGCATTGTTTGAATCCTGTTAACTGAAAGTTTTGGAAGGGGAGTGGTATAATATATTAGGTACTTACCTCACAGACACAAAGTACAAGGCTTGAGTCTCACTTTACAAAGAGAAATGGCTAGATTTAAAATGGCCCACAAGGCAGCTAATACATATGAACCCATGATAGGTAAAAATACAAAACTAAAGTGGCCATACTTGTAAAGCTATGACAGGTGTAAAAACCAAAACAAATCTATTTCACTTAAATTTTGTCTTTCATAATTATATTTTATGAGTGCCAGTAAAGCTGCTTTCATGCTATGACAATAGCCTAAATTCACGATGTATTGTGGAAAGTAACCTGAGCTCTGTTAGGTACTTGATCAAGTCTTCCTGCATGCATTTTTTAAATATTTTGCATAAAGGGACAAGAAAGCTAGTTAACGATTTTTACTTGGAAATGTTTACACAGATATTTTTATACCCCAAGTAGACCCCAGCGATTTTTTCCTCAGGTAGATAGCAAATGTTGGAGGTGTGGTGGGGAAGAAAGAGATAATTGGGAACATATTTTCTGTGAGTTCAGTGAGTTGGTGGACTTTAAGGATTCCCTGCGGGATGCACTGGCAGAGATGCTGGGTGGGGAGATTGATGTGATGAGGGAGATGAATTTTCTGAGCTATGATACAGAATCAGAATTGCCTAGACATGGTAAGGCCTTGCTGTCTCTAATTGTGGTGGTTTACAAAAAAAGCAATTGCTAGAAAATGGAAATCAAAATCTAAATCAACTGTATTAGAAGTAGTGAATATAGTAACAGAGATAAAACAACTGGATCTGAGATCTTTAGAACAGGGTAGGAGCAAACTACATAGGAAAAAAATGGGAATTATGGGAACAATACATACAGGGGAGGAATGAGGTTTAAAGGAAGGCAGGACTTAAATGAGCTATGTAATATTTGACTTAAAATGATTGGGTAGATTATAAGTGATGTATAATATTTGCAAGTGGGAGTGTGTCAGTAAAAAAAAAAAAAAGTATGTCATATATCTGTATTAATTCCTACAATTAGACAGGGAAGAAACTGAGGCAACTTGTAACATTTGTAGCAGTATAGGACAGGTTAGAGCCCTCTGCAAAAACTTAAAGATGCTTGCTATTTGGAAGGAAGGCTATAGCAAATCAGGATATGAGTTTAAAGGTCAAAGATAGCAGATTGTCAAGCCAACTTTTATACTTTCTGCTTTCACATTCATCAACAAGTTCTCCAGCTCTTCCTCTCTTTCAACCATTACTAGGCTCTTGATCTTGATGATCTTAAGAAGCCTAGCCTTACATTTCCATGGTAGTTTTTAAGTCTTAGCATGTTCTTCCTCTGTTCGTGTGGTTTTCCACTGGGTTCTCTGGTTTCCTCCCACTTTCCAAAGAACTGCAGTAGGTGGAATGGAAACTCTAAATTGGCCATAGATGTGAGTGTGCATGTGAGTGTGCATGCATGAGTGTGTGGTATGGAAGAACAGCCACAGCAGGGCTAGCAACCCAGCAATGTGAACCTTGGCTCTAGATTGTCATTGTTGAACTGACACCCTGATCCCATATGCAAAAATGGGAAAGGGGGGCATGGATGGATAGATTTTGCATATGAATAACCTATAGGCAAGCAAAGCAAGGATATGTTGTAATGGTTTACTACTGGATGCTCAAAACTCAGAAGGCTGAGTTGAGCAATAATCACAACCCTAGGTCAAACATCAGCATACCGACTAATGCATACTCAAAACATACAGCAAATGCCAAAACTCCCTACTGCTCTGGACTAACACTAATATGGGTCCAGAAGGGAGGCAAGTTCGGACAATTGGTAATGTTGATATTCAACATTCCCACTGTTGGAGTGCAGTGTTTGCACAGCTTGACTCGACCTTCCATGTCCAAGCATATAATTGTAAAATGTTCTAATTACCATTGGAGTGGTGTCATCTGCATTTCTGAGCTTGTTAATATTTCTCCCAGCAATTGTGGTTCAAGCACCTGATTTTTCTAACTCAGCATTTTGTATGATGTAGTCAGCGTGTACATTGGATAAGCAATATACACCCTTCATCTTTCCAGTCTTGAACCAGTCAGTTATTTCATATTAGGTTCTAACTGTTGCTTCTTGTTCTGCATACGGATTCCTCAGGAGGCAAATAAGGTGACAAGGTATCCATTTATCTAAGACATCTGTACAATTTGCTGTGTTACTCACAGTCAAGGCTTGAGGATAGTCAATAAAGCAGAAGTAACTATTTTTCTGGAACTCCCTAGCTTTCTTCATTATGGCAATATAATCTCTGGTCCTCTGTGCCTTGATCAATATCTTGCTGGAGTTTAGATTACAGATTCTTCAGCATTACTTTGCTAGCATGCTAAACAATTGCAATTATTAAATAATTTGACCTCTCTTTAACATTGTCCTTTTTTTGGGACTGGAATAAAAACTGACCTTTTCCACTCTTAATGCCCACTGACATGTTTTTCAAATTTCTGACAAATTCAAAATCCCACTGTAACAGCACCATTTTGCAAAACTGTGAGCAGTTCAGCTGGAATTCCATTACTTCCTGTGGTTCTGTTGTTAGCAAGGCTTTTTAGGGCCTATTTAACTTCACTCTCCTCTATTTGTGACATTAGATCAGATAATAAGCCATTGTATGCACCAGTGATGATAGGAATTTCAATATATTCCTGCTACCCATTCTATGTCTGTTAAGTCCGTCTCATCTTTTCATTTTGTCATGTCCATTTTTACCTGGAAGTTTCTTGTAATGTCACCAACCTTCTTGAACAAATCTTGTGTTTTCCATTCTGCTGTCTTTTCCTAGTTCGTTGCACCCTTTATTTTTTTGCACCTCTTATTTAAGCATGTTTTCTTATCTCCTATTGTTATAGTACAGTGTTATTTGTTTCTATATAGTTAAGATATTTAACTAACAATGCTGCAATAAATTAAATTTTTGTTTCTATATACTTAAGATATTTAACTAACAATGCTGCAATAAATTCCATTTTTATGCATAATCAACTTGATGCATGCTAAAATGTTTTAATTTTAACACATGTTGGACTTTTAGGCAGTAGGTCTGGGAAAAGGGCAATATACATTTTGGGCCAAACATATTTTTTCCCTCAGCTAACTACTGATATTTTGGAACTGCACTATGGAAGTAGGAATGTAGACACTGGTATAAAAATATGGTATTCCTGTCCTTTGCTACAACAGACTGAGATAAAAATTATGCAATTGAGTGTGTTGCTTTTGAAAAAATCTCCAGAGGACAACCATCAGAAGTGCAATGGAAGGCCCACTGGACCTCTTGTGCCAGGTGCCTGGAATTCAGAAAGTATTGTAGATTATGGGAAGAAAAGCAAACAAGGCTTAGGCTAAACAAGGCTAAACAATTAAAGATGAAGTTAGAAGAGGACCACTGTATTTCTAGTTGGCTGCCTCTTATGTTAATTTGACCATGTATCTCATTTCCTCTCTGCTTTCAATGGCTTGTGTGAGTAAGCAGAAAATTATCACTTTGTGAAATCACGCCCCTTCAACTATTTAAATTTATTGGCCATTCTACTGAATTCCATAGTACTGGAATACAAAAGTGATCACCCCCTTTCAATCTATCTTGCTCTTTTAAAATTAGTGACTCTCCACTAAAACATAACTTTTTAGACAGGTAAAACTTTTAACTTCTCTAGTGCACACTGCAGTGTTTAGGATAAACCATTTTTTCATCTTACCTTTAAGCATCCCTGTGACTAGCACTTGCTCTAATACCTGCTGCAAAGCACTAAGAAGCCTTAAACTGAAACAAGCACTCAACTCTCCTTATTAATAAAGAGAAATTAATCATAGGCACTAAACAGCCTATAATTGCAAAGTACCTTGCTAAGGTAAGGGAAAACAGCTCCTGCACTTTAATAAAAAAAAAAAAAAAAAGCACCAAACTAGGCCTGTCCAAGGGTCAGCTAACATTAATTTCTCCTGTCCACCTGATGAATCCGGGCATACTGGGGCAATGCAGCAATTGCCTCATGTACACAGACAACCCTCTCCTCCTGCTACCCAACACTACAACCTGTGAGAGATGCACTTACATAGCCAAACTGGAAGCAATGCTCTCTCCACCCAAGATTGTGCTAGACAGTCAAGAGGAGAAGCTTAATGCCCGCACTACACCTCAAGCAACACATAGCCCTTCTAAACTCACACCACCAACACCCACACATAGCAACACTAAATCCACATATGTGGAGGTCCTTAACTGTAACCTGCCCAAGCAACAAGGACCTCTGAAGCTGAAACGCAAACAAACATCAATCACAACCAAAGTGTCACATAGCTCACAACACCAGTGTGACACCCAGCAAATGCCCCTAAGGCAAGACAACGTACCTAACACTTTAGTCATAGGTGACTCTATAGTCAGGCACACTGAAGTCCCACTCACCAGGCTGAACAAGGTGAAAATTACAGTGAGCTGCCTGTCCGGTGCCAGGATCCACCACATAACTCATGCACTCAAGTCACTCCATAACAAGTACAAATATGACTCTGTCATTGTCCATGTTGGAGTGAATGACTTGAGATGTACCTCCCTGGACTACATGAAAAGAGACACGGAATAGCTCTCGGATCAAGTGGCCCAGGCAGGTATGACCCTAGCCCTGAGTAGCATCCTGCCTTCGCCCAGAATGATACCACAATATAAGGACAAAATGATTGACTTCAACAATTGACTAAGCTACTGGTGTCATTCAAAGGGGATCCAGTATCTGTCTGCCTGGGACGACATGATTTACAGACCACAATGCTTTGCCAGAGATGGTCTGCACCTGTCGCCCCTGGGATTCAGGTTACTGGCTAAGGCTCTTGCCACCCCTATAGTGCCTTTTTTAGGCAAAAATCAAAGGACAAAACCACCACCGTAACAGGTACAAGCATGCAAAATCTGAAGGTAATGCTACTCAATGTTAGAAGTCTAAACCTCAAAATGCACTCTCTCGAGTCACTCCAAAAAATGGAGAACATCGATATCTGTGCAGTAATTGAGACCTGGTTCAAGGCTCCAGAGAACACCCCTGCAATACCAGGCTACAACTTTTAGCACACTTTTCATCTACCAAACCAGGATCGAAACACTAAAGGTGGAGGAGTGTCCATATTCACCAAGGATATTCACACCACCAGGCTAGTTGCCCAACACAATGCGTCTGAAATTCTCCAGGTGCAACTAACACTAGGTAAGACTGCAATCCAAATTGTAGCTTGCTACAGATACCCCACCATGCCCCAAAATTCTCACTACACCTTTCTAAACATATTGAAAAATATTAATATACAACCAAACACCCTAATACTGGGTGGTTTCAACTACTCTGCCATTAACTGGGAAAACTACTCATGCACCAACACCCTTGCCCAACGGTTCTTGGAATTCATAAATTCCAATGCCCTGGATCAACTAATCCTTGCTAGAAACAATGTTGCTATCTAGTTTGTAATCCATAGTCCCACCAGGGGCTCCAATATCCTAGACCTAGTCATTACCAACATGGGAAATCGATGCTCCACACCTATGGTCACCCCCTTGTTGGTCAGGTCAGACCATAAGCTAATCACCCTTAACATACACATCCCACCCCCACCCCACACCCCCAGTAAGGAAACCTCCATAAAAAAACTTCTCCAAGGCCAGCTTCATGCTACTCAAGTCAGAAGTTACAAACTTCATGACACTCATGCAGACGGGAACTGAAAGTTCTACTGCTAAGTCCTACACTAAGGCACCATACGAGCACATCCACTCATGCATGAATTGTGCCATCCCAAATAGAACCAAGATGCTCTCCTCCAAAAAAAGGAAGCCAATCTTGTGGTCCCCTGCTATAAATAAACTTTGCAACAAAAGAAAAAAAACTGTTGCAGAAGAGGAAAATCCCAGGATGCAAAAAACTCCCTTACCAGCCTCAGTAAGAAGCTGAGATCTCTCATAAAATCCTCCAAAGCTAGTTACGAAAATAAAATTACCAAAGATTCCAAAGACAACCACAAGGCATTCTATAACTATGTCAAGAATCTAAATGACAATGCTCAGATCTGCTCTGAGCTACAACAGAATGGTATTAAATATACTGATCACAAGGATATTCTAAATATCCTGGCAGATCGATTCAGTGCCAACATCACTCCCCTCTCACCCCCTAAATGGCCTATCTCATTACTGGAAGATTGCCAAATTCTGGTAATAACGGCCACACAGGTAAAAGACACACTCTCCAAAGCTAAGAATACAGCATCCATGGGACCAGATGATATCCCGGGCTGTGTACTACATGAACTACAAAATGAACTGGCACCTCACCTGAGTGTCCTGTTTAATCATACCCTCACCTCAGGCTTTGTGCCACTGAGTGGCGCACAGCTACAGTTATCCCACTCCACAAGGGGGGAATCCACCTTAGATCCTGGGAACTACCGCCCCATCAGTCTGACGAGCCTGATCTGCAAGGCCATGGAATGTATTATCATGGAACTTATAAACAAAGACATTGGCAACCTTAAAACACTGGACCCCACCCAGTTTGGGTTCGTGAAGGGCCGATATTGCCTCCTGAACCTTATTGGCTTCTTCAAATCAGTCTCAAGAGCCATGAAAAAGGGTAAGTCAGTCCACACAGCCTATCTAGACCTCGCCAAGACCTTTGACACCATCCTCCACTCTGGAATCATAGATAAACTTACTAAGCTGGGCATTAATCCCTACATCACTCGATGGGTTGCCAACTGGCTTACTGACAGAATCCATACTGTAAAAGTAGCTGACTCCAAATCCAGCTCCAGACAAGTGGCAAGTGGAGTACCTCAGGGTTCAGTCCTGGGACCTTTCTTGTTTGGCATCTACTTTTCTGAAATACAGGCCAACACTAAGGGACTCTGGCTAACAAAGTTCACAGATGACTGCAAATTGGGAGCCATTATTGAATCCCCAAATGATGTAGGTACTCTACAAAAGGGCCTTACAGAAACAGATGGTTGGTGCCAGAGCCAGGGGCTCAAGCTCAATGCCAAGAAATGTATAGTTATCCCCTTTGATTGGATGGGAGAAAGGAAATTCACCCCGGGGATCACATCAGTCACCCTACTAGACAGGGGTCCAGGGAAGTAAATAGTGTGGGAAGAAATAGCCAGGGAATTGTTATAGCTTGGCTTGTATAGGCCCTAGGGCCGATAGCCTAGTACCAGCCTATAAACCTATGTACCTACATCCAAGCAACAAAGTTTTTTTTTGTATCACCAGAGCTAAATATTGCCATAGATGTTTTTTGAGCAAGTACCTAGTAATTCAAGTATTAACTGTTTTTTTCACAGTTAAAAAGAAAGAACCAACAGTCCCTAGTCTAACAAAACTAGATTAGCAGCCTTAAAATGAGTGAATGAGGGGAAAATCATATTATCATATATCAGGCAGATATGGGAATGACCTGATTTTGATGAACCAAGGGGATTATGAGATTATTAAAAAAATGAGTTGCACTTTGATAAATGCCACAAAAGAAAAATGTTAAAATGTAGCGAAATAATGTTATGAGGATCTTTTTAACTAAAAGCATTATTCAGAAATGTAATGTCTTGAAACTACAGGATTCATTTTTTTATTCATCCCCAAATTCCACAAAATTGATAAAGTCTGGACATGCATTTGCAAGAATGGAAGGTACTCAGAGACAGATATGGACTCCCTGATGGAGTCTGGTTGCAACATAAACAGCTGCTACAGATGATGAAAGGCTGGATTCATAAGGAGGATATTTATTTTATTTTATTGTATATTCAAAATCCAGAGGATAATGGAGAATTTGGAGCAGTGTCCCCATTAACAAACATGAGATTTACAGCCAGCTTGATCTGTGACAGTTTATTTAAACTGTTAGTTAAGCATAAATATGAGAAGGAGATTAACAGGTTGTGATTAAAATGGGAAAATGATGAGAAAGTCAACATAAGTAAAACTGAATGGAGAAATTGTATAAGAATTAGTTCCCAAATTAGGTCACTCCCAGCGGTTTGGGATCATCATATGTATTAGTTGCATATATGGTATAAGACCCTCAGTTTTATGAAAGTAATTTAAGGGTGGTAGGAGTAGCATGCTGGTGATGTGGGAAAAAAGAAGTGGGAAGGCTAGTATGTTTTGGAGTTGTCTTTGGATTTCTAAATGGTTGGAGGATTTTATTCTGGAATGGGAATGTATATACAGGAGGAAGGTGCCTAGAAATTGGAAATTTTTTTCTGTTAGGCCTAGGAGAGGAATATCTTGGGTGAACAATCTTAGAAAGCATAATGGTACTATGGGAGGGTGGGAAAGAACCTTAGAAGGATACAACTGAATGGAAATCTTCAGAGGTAGCAGTTAACATCAGACTTACAGTAGAATACTGAGCGCCCAAGATTCTAAGGAGGGTAAAATAAAAAATGTTATGTACTTACCATGATGATCTGTGTTGTCCATTTTCATTTTCCTTAACTGTTGAGTTCAGA
Source organism: Protopterus annectens (assembly GCF_019279795.1). NCBI lineage: Eukaryota > Metazoa > Chordata > Ceratodontiformes > Protopteridae > Protopterus > Protopterus annectens. Next base: position 556,365,468 of record NC_056745.1, read on the forward strand.
ACCAAACCTCAGATTTGACTTGGCTGCTTCTTCCAGATCATAGTATTCTTGAACTCTCGAGCTCCTCCTTTCACCCATAATGCCCCACGAACCTAACATACCTCAAATCTAGTTTACTGCCCATATGATTAACAGAGCAGTGAAAATATGAAAAGTACAAAAGCTGGAACTCAAACAAGGAACAGAGGTTCCCCCAATACTCTTCAATTTCTCCAGAAGTAGAACAAGGCGGGAAGTTGAGGATGTATGAAAATGGGAACACAAATGGAACATTATGGTGACTACATAACTTTTTAATCTGCTGTCATTTTCATTTATTCCTTAATTGTTGGGACAGAGTCCCTAGCTACCTAAATCCTGGGAGGACTCTAAGAAAGAATATTCCAAAACACCACCAATCCAAAGGCTACCATGCCCCAAGTTCTGGACAAAAAGGTTGCTGAGGTTGCCACAAACCTGGTGAAGTGGTCCCTGGGTGATTTTGATAAAGGTAAGCCCACTTTTTGATAAACAAAGGTAATGCAATCAGTTAACCATTTGGCTAGGGTAACTACAAAAGGCAGTGCTCTGAACTGGTAATGACTGACTCCCAGTGCAGGTATCTTCTGAAGTGCCTGTTCATTTTGATGTGATAGCACACATCCTGAAGATCTTTTGAGCACATCCAGTCATCCTTATACAGAAATGACAGAATGGACTGAGCCATGACCATACTTAACTTTGTATACTGAACAGACTGATTTAGTTTGCTGAGATCTAACATTGGTTTCAAGTCCCTTGTCTTTTTTTGTCACCAAAAATAATCTTCAGTAAGCTCTGGATCCTCTCTTGGATGACTCTTTTTTTCTAGCAGCGTTTTTATTTCTAGAGAAGTTGCTTCCCTCTGACCGGGTTGAACATCAGAAATCTTCTTTGGAACTGCTGGAGGGGCTTGGGAAAATGGTATAATATAACTTCAGGATATCACCCTCTGCACTCAAAAATCTTTTTGTTATCTAGCCAGGCTCTCTTATGCAGGGATAGACAATTCCTGACTGCCTCCAGAGACGGGCAGTCAGGCCTCCATTCAGGAACACTGATAGGATCTGACTGAGAAAGAATCTCTAGATTCCTGGTTATAGAGACCACCTCTGCAATGGGGATGGTGTCTTCCATTTTAGTCCCCCCCTCTGCCTCTGGGGAAACTATCTCCACATGATTCTTGAAAGCGACCCTAGGATTTCTTGAACCACATCTTCCTACCACCAAACTGCTTCCTAGAAAAGGATCTTTGAGGAGTAGAAAAAGGAGAGTGTGTCTTTTAACTTGGGTCCAAACAATGAGTTTCCATTAAAAGGTGTATCAACAAAAGAAGATTTAAACGGTTCCACAAAATCACAGAATCACATCCAGGCATGTTTCTAATGGCAATCACTGAACCTGACACCCATGAGATACTTTCTGCAGCATGAGAGATTAGACCCATGGATGAATTAGAAATTGATTGAAGGGTAGCTAGCTGTGAGGAAATGGTATTTCCTTCCTCAGAGGACATGGACCTCGAAAGAGATTTGGTAAGCTCCTTGATCAAATCTCTTTGAAGTCTTGTAAAATTTGCCAAATAATTCAGAATCTTAAAGCAAAGGTTGCAGACACATAGACAAGCTTCCCAAACCTGTTCCGCACCCTAGATACCTGTTAGGAGGGGTAGACAGAGGAGCTGTGTTCCTCTAGTTCCTTTCTTGTGGCTGCTTCAGCACTCATGGCATCAACCTACACTCCTTTACTCCAGTGTAGACATTCTTTTGGATGTGCAAGGATTTTATTTAGTCTCATTCCTGCTGAAAGATCAGATCTACAAGCTTAATTGGGGGGGGGGTCACCGAGGAGGCATATGGGCCAGACCTAAAAACCTCCAGAAACACTGATTCAACTTGGGAAGTTTAAGGAGTTCCAAGTTCCAAGATGTCTCCAAAGGAGACACCATCAAATGTCGATCTCTTGGACCCTTCCTCATCAAAATCAGTCTCTTCAGTGATAGACTCTTGTGGGGAGTCTAAGTGCTTCCTCTTGCATATTTTCTTCTGAGAGACCTCCTCAGTGGGTTGCTCCTTGGAAGTATCAGAGGAGATAATACCCTGATGGGTGGACTGGTGACTAGATTGAACTGGCTGTCTTGGTGGATGGGATGATCAAGGCATGGGATACATAACAGAATGAGACAAGGAAGTCTGATCCAAAGAGGACAAGGTCATCTGTTCTCTGGGCATAGAGCAAATTGTCTCCCCTACATTGAAAGTGGAGTGCCTAGGGGAAATAGAAACTGACAGATCTAAAAATGGACCCTCCCAGATCATTGGCTCCCATCATCCAAAAAGCACTCCCCCTGAGGAGGGAGTCATAACTGAACTATCTAATGCCGAGTCTCCGAGGGGAAGAAATGGCTCAGATAGTTTCAGAGCCAACTCCAAAACCCCAGATCCAGTGCTGATGCTTTGGCTCCAAGAGTCCTCTGGCTCCGAGATGCTTGGTGCCGGTAGACTCAGAAAAAACACTGCAGTCAAAGAAGCAAGGATCTTTGGATCCAAGGAAGACATCCCCAAGGTTTTCAGATCCAATGGCTCTGAAACCAAAGGATGGATTGGAGAAGGAGAAATCAATGATGGCATGGCTTGATGGAGGCTCTCAAGACCCAATGCAGCTGGAGATGAAAGAACTCCTATTTGAATTTGCATCCTAAAGAACTTCCTCATTATCCTATCCACATCTGCCTCAAATAGGTTACTGCAGGGTCAGAGAGATAATTGATGAGGGCCTTCTGGGTGACTGTTAAAGAAATGGAGATGGCAACCTAGAAGAGATATACTCCCAGGTCAGAGGTAGGCTGTGGACCTGAGAAGATTTATCCATCCAAAGCTTTGGATCCAAGGGGGTCAGATCTGACTTTTTCAAAAGTTTTGCAGGTGTTTCCAGTGAAGGAGCTGTAGTCACAGTCAAAGTGGAAGGACAATCAGGAAACCTTTTACATGTCTCCTAGTCCTTAGGAAGAGAGTTGCCCTTTTTATTTGGGTTTTTGAGTTTGAGCCACACCAACTGAAGGAGAGGATTTGGAAGGAAGAAGACCCTTCAAAATAATCTTATTTGTCCTATAAATTAAAGTCCTAGAGTTAAAGCCCAAATAAATTTCACACTCTACCTCTAGATATTTTGGACTCAGTAACATACATATTCTTTGTGGGCATCAGAGTTTGGAATTTTGTGCCCACAGGAAATACAGTTTTTAAATCTAGAAGGCATATCCGATTTCGTTCTACCAGAAAAACAAGTAGCAATAGTACAATAAAAATACAGAAAGGGGTGATAGCATTTTTTTTTGTTTTTGTTATAGAGAAACATACTACCAAGAATGGTATATAAAAGTACTTTGAAAATACAAGGAGGGAAGAAAAATTACCAACTATGATATTTAGATGTACTCAAAAAGCACAAGAAAGAAGGGCTGTAAGGTGAGTAAAATTAAGTGAATCATTAAAAAGGGTAACCAGGGAGGTATACAGAGTACAGAGAGGGAATGCAAGTATAATTAATGGAATAAAAGAAACTAAACTCACAGGACAAATTGACTATGAAAAATCTAACACTTGAGAGCTCTTAATCCACATTTGCTCACAATGGCAGCGAATGAGCTTTGGGGTATGTTAGGTTGGGTCTATATTACAACATTGAAGTTTCAGAACATCTAATGTTATAATATCGAACCCTATTCAGTGAATGCTGAAAATAGCGAAGCTGCAGAAAACCAAATTTTTTCCCAGGGAAAGAATTTTCCCATTTCTGTCTCTTCACTATTTTCAGTGCTGTGGTGGAACGTTATGGGTCGGGTTCAGGTAAGTGTGCGATTGTGTGGACGTGAGGGTTAGGATGGGTTAGGTGAATTAGGGTTAGGGCATGGGTCAGGTAACTGTGCGATTATGTGGACGTGAGGGTTAGGGTGGGGTAGGTGAGTTAGGGTTAGGGCATGGGTGAGGTGAGTGTGCAATAGTGACGGACCTTAGGGTTAGGGTTTGGGTTAAGGTAAGTGGATAGTTAGTGGTGTATGTACAGTTTAGTGTAGGGTTAGATGTAAGATTTTAGGTGTATGTGTGTGGATTGCTGTTTGTTTGGTGTGCTTGTGTTGTGTGCATGAGTTTCGGAACAGCAAATTTTTTTCCCTAGGAAAAAATTTGCTGTTCTGAATGTTCGATGTTGTCAGCATTCGCTGAATTGGGTTCGATATTAGAACATTCAAAGTTGTGAAATTTCGATGTTCTAATATAGACCCGTTAGGCTGGTGGGGCATTACGGGTAAAGAGAGGAGTTCAAGAGTTCAAGAATCCTATGGTCTGGAAGACGAGGCCAAGTCAGATCTGCGTATCAGTTCTGACTCCAACAGTTGAGAAATGAATAAAAATGACAACATCAGAAGTAAAATTGTTTCTAGATGGGTGAAAATTAGAGAACTGGGACTGGTTTGAATGTCATTATCTAGATGGTCACAATGTTCATTGATTTTGTGTGATATGTTTTAATGCTAAACTCTCTTAAGAGAATGGGGTGTGATGAGAATAAATAATGTTGCATTGTTTGCATAAATGTGATTTTGCATGGGAAAAATTTTTTTAAACAAAATATTGTTTGCATATTAGTTGAAAAAATTATTTAAATTATTGGTTATTCATGCCTTTCTAATTTCTGTTAATAAAGCTATTGAAAAAAATTATCTTGTTCAATGGGCTGACCACTACTTTCAGGGACACATCATTTTAATCAAATAAGTTCAGTTTTTTGACAATTTCGTAAAAACATTTATGGGGAGAAATTAATCTTATGGTATGGAAATAGTAAAGTGTTCCATTGATTTAAGAGAGGTATTTGACAGAAAGATGTAAAGACTATTTTCATCAATATAACTTACCATTTGGTACAACAGTCATAGCAAAAGTGTTAAGTGAATGACATTAAGCTTATTTTATTTTTTCTGTAATACATTTTAGTACAGAACATATTTATGTTTCACATTCATTTCTTTTTGCAGAAAAGGCAGCAAAGGGAAGATAGAATATGATATTTAAAAGTCATTAGGGAGTCTTTAAATTTCAGACTTTAGTGCTGAAGCCATCATGAGCTCTTCTATTTTGCATAATTTTTAAAAATGGTCATAAAATGTACCGAATCCTAGAACATGATTAAAAAGCGGATGAGGGAAGTAGAACAAAAGACCAAAAGTTCATATATTATTAATAGCAGTGTTAGCCCAAGGGCCATCAAAAAACACATTGACTCTATGAACATAAGATTAAAGCCCATTAAGAGATCCAGTTTTGAAGTTCTGTAGGTTAAGAGGCAGTCTATTCCAAATTATAGTTATAGTTTGAGTGATATATTTATTTCTTAAAGACATTTTATTTAAGTGTACTCAAACATTTATTTTTTTTAACTTGCATGTAATAGGATTTGTATTCATTGTTACATTTAATGTGACCTGCAGTAGTTTGTCCTTAAAAGCTGGAAATATCTGTACAGAGTAGTGAATACATTCAGTTTTAAATATTTGTCTCAATAACTTAATTTTCAAAATGTTAAAATATATTTAGTGAAATGCTTCTGTACTGATTCCAAATTGTTTAGTTATTGTCTTGTCTAAACACAAAAGAGTTCTGATAATTTCAGTAAGGGCCTCAAATGTATGGTGTAGACTTCTGCCATATCCCTTTGAAGATGATTTTAGTGTAAGTCCCATATTTCTTAATGCCATATTCCTAATAATAGTTACACACTTATTAAATGATAATTTATTGGAATCCCCAGATTGTTTGACTACTGTACATCTTTAACAACTGATCCATTAAGGGATATTGGAATTCTTGGTGGCTGTTTGCCAAAAATAATTAGTTAAACTTAAAGTAAGATCTAGAGATTTTGCTTAGTCTGAAATATCTTTTTTCAACAGAGAGTTTTATTGACAAAGTACATTTCATAGTTCTATTACCTGTGTTATAATAAATTATAAATATTTAGTAGTTTTGTAATGTTGAAGTATGGTCCATTTTGGATATTTATTATATTCTCTATCATAGACTGACATTTTTGTTTTTCACATACTGTCACTGACTTTGGTCTTCTCTAAAACCAGCTCCCTTATTTACTTGTCCTTGTAGCTCTCACTTACATGTGTTGGATGTGCAGTATCACCTGCACTGGGAGGGTCTCTCTTCCAGGATAGTCCTACACACAAGGCTTGTCAATCCCATGTTTAGGGTCAAATGGTGATACAAGTCAGTTGTGACTCTACAGTCACCACCGGGGTCTACCTGATAACATCAAATCCCCACAACGTCGAATCACAGTTCATCGAGATGGATCCATTGAAACTGCAAAAAAGTGAAACCACACTTCTATGAACACAACCCCAGACTAAAAAAAAAATACACAAACTCCACATACAACATACCCAGCCCCCAAAGCACCAGAAACCCTCCTGCACCCCAACACCCCCTGCAAATTAAATATACCAACTCCGAGATCGCACTACATTGTAGAAAAGGGCACACACCCATGGCACATCCACATCTACCACAGAGCCACTCAGTGAACTGTACATTTACACTATCTTTGTTCCCTTCACTACTGTTGCTACAGAGGAATACGAAGTCCCTTCAGTTCATGGAAGTGTAGTTTGATGATATGGGGTTTTGCTGAACTGCAATTTTGATGGATTCTTCTCGATGAACTATGATTCGGTGTTGTGGGGATTCCATGTTATCAAGTAGACCCCACCACTGCATATAACTATGTTCATCCTATCCCCACTCATTTGAAGAGGTGAGCAGGCCTAGCTCATCATTCCTATTCCTCCCAACAAGCTCCTACAGGTTCCCAAAAAAGCTAATCAAACTCATGTCACCCGAGATATAGTCATTGCTTAATTCCCCTATATCAATGGAGTCGTTATGTAGAAAAACTACAGAAAAATATAACTTGGGTAATTTGTGTAGTTATGAAAAAGGGGTATGGACAGTTACTAAGGCAAACAGAAAGAATAAACCAGCTTGTCTTACTACAAAAGAAAGGAAATCCATAAATGATAAGGAAAATAAATGCATGGACTTCAGGAATAAAGGGGGGTGACTGGGAGGGGTATCTGGAGACCAGAAATAGAACAGTGAGGTGCAATAAAACTGTAGAGGGGAAAAGGAAAATAAACCAGGAGCAGGATTTAAGGAAAGTATATCTTAAGAGCAGGAAGAAATTGAAGATTGAAGCAGGTGAACTAGAGTTAGGACAAACACATAAGGAGAGAAAGGAACAGGCTTAGATCCTCAATGAATATTTTGTATTGGTGCTCATCAAAGAAAGAAAAAGTCAATGTTAATCTGTGAAGTTAGGAAATAAGTAAGAGGAGAAGGAGATGCACAGATGAGGAAATGATGACTTAGGATGCCCTTTTCCTGGCCTGTGAGGAGGAGATTATCAAGGTGTGGAGCTGCAGCATTATAGACACCCACATCTGATGAGGTTTTACAAACAAAAACGCAATTCAGGACGTTAATGCAGAGCTTTGTTTTTATGCTTTGGTTGTGACATTAAAATAAGAGAATTTTACTGTCTGCGAGCTTTATTGTATGCCTTCCCAGGTCTATTGTTTGTTTTACAAGTAATCTTTGTGGACCTAGTGCAATTTTCTTTGGATTCTTTGTGACTTAGGATGTGTCAAAGAGACAAGGAGCTGGAAGGACAATGAACCAGAGAAACTAGACAGAATCCCATCTAGGATGCTAAAGAGGGCTGCTGAGGTTTAGTTAATCCTCTGACAGAACTATTCAGAGGTTATTTGATAATAGAATGATCCCAGGAGATTTAGATCACCAGGATGGGAAAGGGTAGCTCAGTAAGCTTCCTTCCATGGATAGTAAAATGAAGAAGATCATCTGAAGTTAAGACTTACAAGATTCCTGGGGGTAAAAGAGATCACTAGTGAATTCTGAAATGGATCCATTATAGATAGCTCTTGTCAGATCAACCCAATCCAGTTCTATGAATAAATCACTACAGAAGTGTTCATAGACTGTCCTCTAGACACAAAATATCTGGACTACAGCAAAACCTTTGGCTCAGTCCCTCATCTCAGACAACTTGCAAATGTGAGGGTGACAAGAGTTGGTAGTTGTGTTGTGTGAGCACAGAAAAGGGTCACAAGTGGTGTTCCACTTACTCCTGGGTCCAGCTCTGATTAATGTGATAATCATAAATCTCTCAAAAGGCATGTAAAATTGAAACAGACATTTTTGCTGATGGCACTGGGACCTAAAAAGGCTGGAAATTTGGTTGATGAGGTGACAGTTTCCATCCTAGTGCACGGTGCTGTAACTAGGGATGATTAAACTTAGATTGAAAATACACTTAGAAAGATTCAGACAAACTTTCAGAGCAAGAGAAGGACCTTGTAGTTATTAGTACAGAAAGTATACAATCAAAGAAAAAGAGAAAAGGCAATGGCGAAAGCAAGCAAAATGCCTGGGTGTATAACTTGGGAGGTGGAATCTAGAAATAAATGCTACCACCCCTCTGTCACTCACAGGCAAAGCTGCATCAGGATACTGCACTCAGTTGTGAAGCCTTATGGGGAAAAAAAGTGTCACATTGCTGAACAGTATACAAAAAAATCACAACTGGGATGGTAAGCACGTTTGCAGGCATGATATAAGAGTAGAAAATATGAGAGCGAGACCCCTTCCACTGGAAAATTCAGTACTAAGAAGATATGATATGAGAATACCAGGCACTAAAGGGAATTTATGAATCAATGACAGCAGGGGTAACAATAGGGTGGGAAGGAGTAGAAAGCCTTATTGCCTAGTGCCATATATTTTATATAACAGATTAACTGGATTATGTGTGCTGGATTATCTCAGTCTACTTTTAGAAGCAACCAATATTCAGATAAGATCTAAAGTGATGTAAGACTGTTAAGGAAGAGACAGAGTCTTTTATAAATATACAAAGATCAATGTTATTACCCAGGAATAAACATTACAAAGATGACAGATAAAGGCAAAAACAGATGTTCAAAGCATCATTGGATATACACGGTATTACTATCACATCTGTAGAATGATTCATGGTCATGGTTTACATATAGGAAACAGTAATAGGAATGTTACTATGAAAGCTGTTTGAAAAAGAAATGGATGACAGAATTCTTACAATGTTTCTGCAGCTCAGAGATAGAAGTAAAGAGCTTTACAATTTGTCTAAGAAAGGGAAGAAGGGAAATTTCTGACAAAGGGACCAGATAATAGGTTCATAGGTTCATAGTTTGGTATTATACTATTGGCCCTAGGGTCTATACAAGCCTAGTCATAACAATTCCCTGGATATTTCTTCCAACAATATTTACTTTCCTGAACCCCTGTCTAGCAGGGCAACTGATGTGATCCCCAGGATGAATTTCCTATCTCCCATCCAATCGTCAAGGTTCCTTTTGAAGAGGGCCAAGGAGGCGCTCTGCTTGACATGTATGGCCAGTCTATTCCAGACTATGGAGAGTCTCTGGGTCAGGAACCTATCCCTCCAGCATGTTTTGTTCATTGTGATGACAAGGTTTAGATCCCTGGAGCATGTGGTTCTGAGGGATTGGGATTTCTTTAAGTGGAGCATGTCCAACAGCTTAGGGTTTGACATGGCCTTGTATGTTAAGCAGAGATCACCTCTGAGTAGACGATATGCCACAGAGTATAGCTGGAGTTTTTTTACATGGTCAGCATAGGGCATCTGCTTTAGGCCTGTTATTCTTTTAGTGAGTTTCTGTGCCCTTTCTAGCTGTTGCAGATGTCTTGTTAGGTACATACCAAATGGGGCATTGTACTCTGTAATGGGTCTAATGAGGGATGAGTACAATGGGATAATGACCTTCTTCATATGAAACTGAATGAGTAATTTCAACTTGTCATTTTCTACCCCTGGTATTCATGTTAGTATTAGTGTTTTACATACAAAAATGTTGCTAGTTTGATTTCTATTTGCTTGTCAGCAGTTATTCAATGATTCAGTGTCTGTAATGTTTTCATTTTTGTCTGAGGTTGTGCAACTTTGGAGTTAGTACATTAAGTAAAGGGGTGTATAGTTCAAAACCCCTGAAAAGAAGCTTTCCAAAAATTGTTTGAAATAGCTGAAGCTCTGAAAAAATGGGGTATTTAAGTGTCACAATTCATACATATATTTTATAAATGGTGATAACTATAATCCTGTGACAGTCATAGTTAAATTAATATCTTATTGTAAATGGTCAACAAAAGATACAATCTGTGCTGCATTTTACCAGATATGTCAAGTCTTTTACATAGGGAAACAGATAGAACATTAAGATAACCCATAAATAAATATTTATTTATTTATGTATTTATTTATTTCAGTTTCATGACAGGGGAAGTTCACTGGGCCTAGAATAGCCCGTTTTCAGTGGAGGCCCAGGGAGAAAAGCTCCAGTGACACTGACAAACATACAAAACAAAGACATCATCAGCTTCATGCAGACTATATAATATTAAAAAGTAATTTACAGAATATAAAATCATTCAACTATACGGTCTTAGAGCCATTTACAGAGTGTAAAATTTAAACAAATAAAAGAAATTGCTGGAAATTAAATATTAACAATGTTTGGAGTAAGCAGAAATAGGAGTTGCAGGGGAAAGGCTGTAAGTGCAGAAAGGATGCTGGAGTAGGTTAGCACTGTATAATATAATCAGAAAGGTTAGAAGATTAGATGTAGATATTAGAGAGTCTTGTTTTGGAGAAGAGCATGAGCATTCCCATTTTGAAGATAGGTAGAAGAGTAGAGGAGGGATTTGAAGTTGGTGTGGTTTTGAATATTTTGAAGGGAGGGAGGAAGTGAGCTCCATAGTTTAGCTAAGGAGCAGGACAGTAGAAGCTGCCCAGGGGACCGTAAAGGTTTGTAGATTTTGTGGAGGATTTGATTTTCTGATCTAAGTGAATGATTAGGAATGTAGGGGGTTAAGGCAGTGGAGAGAGAGTGACATCTGGATGGCTTGAATATGAGCTTATGGGCAGTGGTAAGTTTAAGAAGGTTCAGGTAGTTAGGAAGCTTGAGCCATTACAGAGCGTGGAGGTAGTGAATGATATTAGGAGATCAAACATTAAGAATCCACTTTAAATAATTTTTATGTACAGTTCTAGAAAAAATCTGCAACAAATCCTAGTGCAGAAATGTAGGAAGAACCTCATGACTGTAAGGAGGAGAATGCTAGGCTTACAAAAGCTCTAATAACCTTATATGATTCCGTGCTGTGGAAGGTAAAATCAAACTACTGTGCTTTACCAGTCATCAATTAACTGATTTCCTTCAGCAAAATTAGGGCAGCATAGCAATAATTCTTCACACATTTCAATTAATGTTGATTTATCTGTTATATATTGTTTTATTTATTATTTTCTATAGCAAATACGGAGTTATTTATGTGTCAAACATTGATTGTAAGCCATGTGAATATATATATTTTAAATAGTGCAACATTTATAGCCTTTTTCAGTTATGATGACGTCTGTATGGACAAAAACATTTATCTTTGCATATTAAAATCTTATGGCTGAACTTTTCTCTGGCTTTAGTGTTTTACTGTGATTACTGATTTTATTTTTATACTCCATTTATACTCCATTGGTCTAGTTTTGGGCTAAAGCAAAGAGTACTTCATGAGAAGTATAACTTGGAACAATTGCTTGCTGTAGGTTTATGTTTTTTTTCTCCTCCAGTTTCATACTTGTGTTTAGTTTCTTCCCACATTTTCCACACATTACTCCATTTATACTCCATTGGTCTAGTTTTGGACTAAAGCAAAGAGTACTTCATGAGAAGTATAACTTGGAACAATTGCTTGCTGTAGGTTTATGTTTTTTTCTTCTCCTCCAGTTTCATACTTGTGTTTAGTTTCTTCCCAAATTTCCCACACATTTGGGTATTGCTGAACCAATTTGTTTGTGGGTGCATAGTTTACTGCTATAGCCTTTGTTTAATCTTTATTTATTTTATATCCCAAGAAAAAAAATATACTGTCTCAAAATGTTCCACAACACTAAAAAGTCATTTTCTGGATTCATCAAGTACAAGATAATATCACTTGGAATTAAAGCTAAATTCCTTGATCATGATGCATACCCTTGAACTTGAGTCCTTTATTTTCTTTGACTGTTTTAAATATAAAGCAAATAACAATGGGGAACGAGAACATGTCTTATTCCTCTGTTCAAATACAGCACTTCAGAAAGGTACTCTTCCTCTGTAACTGTTGCCTCTGAACCTTCATATAGCCTTTTTATTTAGAAATGCAAATGCAACCATTACCCTATTTATAAAACCCTATATGAATCTATCAAATTCCAACTCTGCTTCAAAATCCACCAACAATAGTAACATTGTCTTACTCTCTGCTTTCCTATGAACCATCATTGTTCTATTAATGTTGTCACATGCTTGCCTCCCTTCCACAAAATAACATTAATTTGTATCTATTGATTTTTACGACACATTTGCCATTCCCTTAATTACTATAAAGTACATAGTCTGTAATCCTGGTTTAAAATGAACATGAGTCTATATAAAACCGTATTTGAAGAGTCTTTATCCTCTTTACATGATAAAGACACCACAGCTTTCTTTCAAGATGTTAGTACTTTACCAACTTCTAAAACATTGTTAAGCAAACCCTTCCGGCTATTTATCCCTTTGATCCATGCTATCTTCCAAACTTCCACAGGAATACCATTTATACCTGGAGACTCCCCTTTTGTATAATTATTCATCATATTATTATTTGCCCTCTTCTTATCTTGACTATTAGTTGTTGTGCCTCATAGTCCTCTAACCTTGACATAATTAAACCTTCCATAAATATGCATATTTGTGCATTTTCTGTCTTTCCTCATTCACCTAATTTATAGAGATTTTCATAACATTCTGAATTATATCTACTACCTCTAGAGTATTTCTGGTTATTTTTCTTATCATAGGCTCCCTCGGTTTGGCCACTTCCTTTTCTAGTTCCTATTGCTTATGTTGTTGTGCTAAAAGTTTATGCTTTTTAGAGTTATCAAAATAGTTTCTTAACATAAACTTTCTAATCTCATGTATATTATCGAAATACTTCTTTGTTTTACATTTAGCAGTATGCAGTTGTTTTGCTTCATGTTCTATGAAACAACTTCTTCTGAAATTCTTTATTATTTGTCATCCCCTCTAAATTAGTCATATTACTTCCTTCTTACATCCCCATCTCTCTTATTTCTACCAACTTTTTAACCTCCCCTTTCATTGTATCCTAATCACTAGTGATACCCTCTGAAGTAATTTCTATCTTCCCTAATAACTCTTGAATCAGTTCAATACCCATTCCTTCAATTCCTCTGGTTTTGACATAAGTCTGGGAACATGGTATCGCCTCACCTTTTGTACCATTACTCTGCATATTTAGCTTAGTTTTTACCGGTACATGATCTGATACAGTTATTGGATCAGTCTTAAAATTTTCAATTAAACTCAAATGGTCCTGTGGAGTATAATTTATTGTATCTTGGGACATAATATAGAAATACTCACTGAGTTCTTGTTACTGAATTCATATCTTCCATAGCCAAATATTCTCATATACATCTTCAAAATGTATCTAATTTTATTATAGTTTCCCTTCTAGGTCCCTATCATACATCATACTATTGTAAATCTGGTTTCATTCCTCACCTGCAAATAATAGTACCTGCTGAAAACTTATTTCTCCCCAGTGTCTCCTATTCTCTATAGTAGTAGTTGTATATGCCATATATACTGGTGTAATCCTCCTCCCCTTAGAGTAACACCTTAATACCCTAAATTTGCCATTATTGCCCTCCCCTTTTCAACCTGTATTGGATCCCCTCTTTCAATTGTTGTTATTGCTTCCTCTTTCATTCATAAGTTCATAGATAAATAGTATGCAGTCAGACTGCAGACTATTACCCACCTAACCAATAAGCAGACCATGAGCAAAGGTCAGAATCAAACCATGTATCTTAGGTCTGTGAGGTAAACATCTTTGTACATAATATTCTATTAAATGTCTACCCCGAAATGAAATTCTTTCTTTGTCAAATCCACTTCCTAATTTCATTTCAAATTGGTTCACCTGTAACATTATTTGCACCCTGCATATCTTAATTATAATTATACCATGACCCCCCCAAAACGTGCACGCTGATTGGCCAGCGTGCCCGTTGTAAATCGAGTTATACTAATGGAAAAAGGTCCGGACTTTTTCCATTAGTATAACTATGTTAAATGGGTTTAACATAGCGAGACAGTTTTAAAATAAGCAACGGAGATGTCCGTTGCTTATTTTAAAACCGCCATATGTTAAACTCATTTAACATAGCGAGACATTCAAAAAGCAACGTAGATCTTGCTTTCTCCGTTGCTTTTGCTCTGATGTACTGCGCGGCGGCGCGGTACATCAGAACTGATGCCAGACATCTGCGGAAGGGCAGTAAACAGGCATTATACTATGCCATTATTTAAGAAAAGTAACAGTTTCTTTTCTTAAATAATGTCATAGTATAATAATAATAACCGCGCTGGTGTGGTACGTTGCCCTTACATCGTTGTTTTTTTTTGTTTGGTCCGCTTCGACCAAACCACACCAACCATGGGTAAATTAGCACACCACCCAATTAAGTACTTTTTGCTTCTTGTGTAAAAAAAAAAAAAAAAAAAAGCAGTTCAACCCCAATTTCCTTTTAACTCAAAGCAAACTCAAAGCATTTTCACTAAACCTGATTCAGGGCTCCTCAAAATTATAGTGCTTTGGAAGCAATACTCTGTTTCTGTAAGTTAAAAATTCTTTGTAAAGTGCTGAATTATATTTATGGTAAACTGGTGAAACTGCTACATTATTGCAATATTGTCTGGTAATGGGATATTCTAACAAGTCAGTGCTCTGTTCCACACTGTAAACTTACTGTCCCTGCACAGAGTGTTACAATAATTTCTCTCTAAGGCAGCTTTCCAGTTAATTTTTTTAAATTATAGTTTATATTTGGATATTAGAAGCTTAGGTTTTTGTTTTGCTGGCTCCATTTTCACTAAACCTGATTCAGGGCTCCTCAAAATGATAGTGCTGAGGAAGCAATACTCTGTTTCGGTAAGTTAAAAATTCATTGTAAAGCGCTGAATGATATTCATGGCAAACTGGTGAAACTGCTACATTGTTGCAATATTGTCTGGTAATGGGTTATTCTAACTAGTTACACTGACTGCTGTTAAATATGTTTGGTTGTAAAGTCACAATGTATTTGTTTTTGGTGACTTTTAAAGGGCAATGTTAACTCGCTCTGCTTTCTATACTATATTTATGATGTCTATGCTTATTTTGATGTCCTTATTTTGTTGATTTTAGTCTTATATTATTTCCTTTTGTCTTTTTTGCAACTTTTAGTGCCACTGAGCACCTGGTCGCCTCGGGTCTTCCTCTCCCACTTGGGCAAGCAAGGACTCCTCTGCCTCCAGCTAAAGGCAAAAGAAACTCTACTCATAATCATCAAAAAATAAAGACTGCAACCCAAGCTTTAACTGCGGGCTGCTGTTGCCACTTACAGCTTACAGGCAGTATAGGTGCCTGCTTTTGTGACTACTGTCATGCCTTGTTAAAATCTGTTACAACCAGCTAGAGCGCATACCCCAGGGGCAACAGCTGCAAACCCTCTTCCTTTTAGCACCCCCCACCATTTTCATCTATTTCACTATTGATACATTTTGCTTAACTTATCTGTTTTGTTATACGTTATGGAGTCCCTCTCAATAGAGTCATAGCCTTCAGTTTCTACTCCTCAATACTTATTCTTCACTAATTAAATACCAAACAAAAGTGCAAAGTCTCAAGCTACTTTTATCTTTAGCTACATATTGTGCAGCAAACAAAGAGCAAAGGGGAATACACATGTAAAAAAAGAATAAAAGTTGCCATTGCAGTCTAGTAAGCAGCATACAATTTTTTTCCTGTGGTGTACTCTTACTGATTGTTTTTCTTACAGAAACTTTCCAATCCTTGAACAAGGTGCAAGCCCACTCCATTCAACCTTGCTGTGCTCGGGCTCACTCTGGTCCCCTACCCCACCCCCCATTCCCACCCACTCCCACTTTCATTTAATTTATACTCTCTACCCAAATACAAAACCCAACCCACATCATCCATTTACCATATCACTGCTCCCTGACCTCACACAGCCCTGCCCTTTTTCCTTTACACTATGTCTAATCAGATTACTGCTATATTTACAGCTCTGACTTACACCATGGCTATAATCTACCTCCTATCCCCTTTAATATACGTCCTCATTTCACTTACCTCCTACCTATCACAACCCCACCATTTCCAACCTCCAACTACTATTACACTCTCCATTCAACAAAAAGAATCATCCTACACATACTCTATCTCACTGTCTCTATTCATCATCTCCCCTACCCAACTTCACAAACACAAAGTTTTAGCACACATTCCCTTACCACCTAAGCTAAAGCTAAAATACTTATGTCACAATCACTACCAGTACCAATCCAAACCACCCCTGCTCCCAAACACACTTCTAACTGATGGGGATATCCACCTTAATCCTACAACTTTCTCCACCATCCCAACAGCCACCAGTGTCAACAGTCCCCCCCTCAAATCCAAAACATCTGAGTATATACTCAATTAACATACAGAGCCTCCCAAGTAAAACCACAGAACTACACTCCTGGATTACCCTCCATTCCCCACACATCATAACCCTATTTGAAACATGGTTAAAGCCTCCATCTGAAACTCTGAAATCCATCCCCCCATCACAATATTTGCTGGCAAGACAGAATGGTTAGGAAAGCTGGTGAAGTCACCATTATGCATTCCGAACACCTCAGTATATCCCCCCTACCCATAACCCATCCAAATTTCTACCCTGCCAAACTACTTATCCTAAACTGTCACCTTAACCCACAAAAGAAATTTGCCTTAGCTGCTATCTGTATCCCACCAGGTAATAACATTCCCATTGAATCCATACTCTCATGGCTATCACTCAATATCAGCTATGAAACCATTCTGTTAGGAGACATTAACATCGACTGGCTTAAACTATCTACAACCAGCCCATCTTTCACCATCTACCTACACTGCTTTCATCAGCTACTTACTACACCTGCTAGATTCAATAAAAACAATAATAGTAGCTCCACTGTTGACTGGATCCTAACAACTGACCCTAACCTGTACCAAAATCCTATTACCCTACCAGACTCCATAAGCAAACACCTTCCTATCTGAGTTCTTAGGCACACTGTTCAGATACCTAAATACCACCTCTATAAAGACTATCATAATCTCTCTGTGTTTAACAGTGAGACCTCTAATCACATGCTAAACTCTATAGACTGGTCGATTCTGAAACACATCCCTCTAAATGGTGACATCCTTCATTTCAATCACACTTTTCTCTCCATCCTTGACTCCCTAGCACCTTTCAGAAAAGTAAGAATCAAAACAACCCACACCCCCTGGCTCTCAAAAGATACACTCACTCTTATGAAAAAATAGACAGCACCTGGAAACAATGGAATAAAACTAAATCACCTTCTCTTCTCCAAAACCATAAACAACTACATAATCTGGCTAAAAACACATCGATACAGATAAGAAAAAAGTTTACTCCATTGCTCAACTCACCCATAAGTCTAACCCAAAAAAATTCTGGCACTCTATTAATAATATCCTGCACCCAGGCAACCCTTCTACCCCAAAATCCTACCCCAACAACCCCCACCCTTGAAACTGCCACTCTTCTAAATTTATACCTCATTGAATCTATTCACAAACTCACCCATAGTGGTCAGAACAATAAACACACACCCCCCACTCCACATTTCACCAATACTCCTTCTTTCACACTCGACCCCATCCTGACATCTTACATCAAATCTCTCCTACTTAAGCTGAAGCCATGCTCCCTCTCTTCTGATAACCTTCCCCCCTCTTTCTTAAACTAACTGCTCACTCAATAGCCTACCCCATATCTATCCTGGTCAATAGATCTATTCAAGAATCCACCATCCCAGATATATGGAAATCATTCTTTATCATTCCATTATACAAGGGAGGCAACAGCAATGAACCATCCAACTACAGACCTATTGCTATCCTCTCTCTGCTATCTAAACTCCTTGAAAAATCCATTCACAGACAGCTTATCAAGTACCTTAAAGATAATAACCTCCTAAACCCTATGCGACATGGCTTTAGACCCCATCATAGTACTGCCCTACTGTCCTTTACTCAAACCCTTGCCAAAGACATGGACCAAAATTTACTGGTTTCTTGCCTCTTTCTTGACCTTTCTAAAGCATTCAATACCGTATCACACTCCAAACTTCTCAATAAATTATCACAACTCAACTTATTTCCCACTACCATTAAATGGTTCACTAGCTATCTCACTAATAGACAACAATCAGTAAGACGGCAGGGTACCTGCTCCCCTTACTTACCAATCGAAACTGGGGTACCTCAAGCTTGATTCTTGGCCCTCTTCTCTTTAATATTTTCACAAACCAACTGCATACTTCCTGTACAGCATCCTCCTTGACACAATATGTGAACGACTCTACCTTTATTACTTGTTCTGACAGTTTCTCTGACCTCCTCTGTACTACTCAACATAGCTTATCTGTAGAAAAATGGCTAAAATAACCAACTAATTCTAAACCCCCAAAAAACAAAGCTACTATTCTTTTTTCCAAAAACCCTCTCTAACCTCAAAACAACCATCACCATTTCTTCTCTCAACAATACCATCATACAACCTGATCCACATAATAAACTTCTTGGTATTATTATTGACGACCAATTAAAATGTGATACCCATATTCAACACTGTATCAAAAACACCAATCAAAAACTCAGCCTACTCTACAGACATAAAAAATACCTAGCCCCTGACTCTAGGCAGAAACTAGCTCAGGCCTTCCTCCTTCCATGTCTGGTTTATGCTTCTCCCATCTTTTCACATCTACAATATACCCATTTGGCTAAGCTCTGTCAATCATACTATAGTGCTGCAAGATTTGCTAGTAACCAACCCTATAAATTTCATCACTGCAATGCATTAGAACAATTCCAGTGGCTTGACTTCCCCAAGCACCCGCTTCATGCAATTCTGCAAATGATTAATACTCTACCGTTAAAACCCCTTTCATGTCCTGCTCCATCCTCACTAATATCACATTATACTCCTCCCAGAACTCTCTGCAGCTCTGACCAGCTCCTTCTGGACATCTATAAACCAAACAAAAAACATTGGTAAACTTCTTCACAAATATAGCATTACCCATACATGGAACAAACTTCTCCTTAACATCCAAATAATTTCTAATTTAAATCTCATTAAATCCAAACTTAAAACTTTTCTCCTAAATGCCAACACCTGTCACTGCAATGGTCCCACTTAAATCCCACCTTATCACCTTACTACCTGTCACACTTTTAACATCCTCCAATTGCAAGTGTCCTATCTCATTTGTATCTCTTTCTCTTTTTGTTGATTAAAAAAAAAAATAAAACTTTTGTACTGCGTGTTATGCACATTATCGTAATGTTTATGTAAACTTCATTCTCAGGACTTTTGTAAATTTGTACTGTTCTCATGTAAAGCACATTATTGTTATTTTTTGCATATAACTACATTGTCAGATGTTTTTCTTTTGTGTAACTTTGTAATAACTGTCTGAAGCTTTTGTCCTTGGGTCTCCACTGAAAACGGGCCACTGGCTCAGTTGGATTAACCTGGTAAATAAATGACAAATAAAGTAAATAAATAAATAAAGTGCACTTTCTGAATTTTACCCTTCAACATAGGAAGAGTAGCTCCACAGTCACTCTCCTGTTGATTCAGTAATTTTTCACTGCTGCTGGTCTTCTTCCTGATCATATTGATCTCCCAAATCCAGCTAATGGTTCAAATCTAAGGCACTCTTGAGTCTTCTAGTCTGCTTCTTTTTTCTGTTATTTAAGCATTTACCTTTTCAACAATTGAAAAGGTTTCACTGGCAAAGTCTTACTGTGTGCTTTGTTATTGCAAGAAGAATAAAAAACATAGTCTACATCAGGTTGCTGTCTCATTTTTTGTTGGCTAAACTTGTTTTTATTTCTTCCTTAGCATAGTGTGCAACTAAAAATGTCTTTGATCCTTCAAGAAAAGAAAATATTTTGATGGCAGCTGGATATAGTAATTTGAATCTCACTCCTGCCTCTCAGTATCCCTTGATTGCTGGCTTAAACTTGTTTTTCTTTTATATGGTATATAATGAGTGAATAATCATTTTCTACAAACACCCTGCTCTACCATACTTTTTAATCAGGAGCTTATCTTTCTGCATTTTTTACTAATTCATGTCTCAGCTGCTTTCTCGTAGGTATTTAAAGCATACATATGATGTGTTTACTGAATTACCAGTTTCTGCAATGGATCCCCAGTCCAGTTATTCTTTGTACTTTTTAATTAATGTAGTCTGTTCCTTCTATTTTGCCTGGTTTAATAAAAAAACTCAAGTTTCCTTTGTGTTTTGCCTTCTATTTTTTTTTTTGAAACAGTTCTTATTGAGAGACTTAATTTTCAACCAACCATCCCTTCATTTGAACATATAATTTATGCAGTTTTTAGCTAAATTGAATAGCTGCTTAAAGCTTCTATTTTACTCCAGCCTTTTTGTCCTCTAACTTCATATATATATATAAACTAGAATATGTTCTCCCATATCTTGTGCTAATTCTTCCTGTAGCACCCATAGGTTACAAATATCACTGCAAACTACTTGAGACAACTAGCTGGTCTTCTGTTTCCAACAGAGTTGCATCACCACTAAATTTCTTATTAACAAGGTGCTAAAACAAGGCAACTATCCTCTTTAAAAAAAACTGCCTATACAGGATAAACATCTATAACCTCAGAAGTTTGGAAGACAGTTATTTCTTCCTTATTCTCAGACTAGCAGCATCGTTATAACTCACTAACTGTTAGGAGTTTTCTGTTGTCCTCTTGTTTGTTTAAACTGTTTATTTTTTCATGTCTCTTTGCTAATGTTTATGTATATGTATTTGAATATCAGATTTTGAAACTGTATTATCTGATTTCCTTTAGTAAGGATTTTCATTATTAAGTTTATGAATTAATTTATTTATTTGACATTTTTTTTTTACTGGGAAAGTTCAACTGGGTGGGTGCCCATTTTCATTGGAGGCCTGGGGAGAAAAGCTCCAAGTAAAAAAGCAGTAAACTTACATTATTTATATTGTTTACATAATTTGTTATACAGCAGTATTGGCGATATCATAAAGACCAGGGAATACACATTAATGGACAATATAAGCATTTACACACATTGGTTAGAAAAAACTTGCAAAGAGTTACGTACATTAGGCTGCCATGATACAGATAAACATTACATTTATATAATGAGTGTAGAGTCATCAGCATACTGTATGATACAGGTGAGACAGATTGCAGTGTGAAGTTTATTGGTAAAAATACTGAAGATTCGAAGACCTAAAATACAGCCCTGGGGAATTCTCTTGGTGACAGACAATAGAGTGGAGAGATCTTGGTGCCATTTGACAGCTTGCTGTTGGCCAGTTAGGTAGTTATGGAACCATGAAAGAGATGAGTGGCTGAATTTTAGGGCTGAGAGTTCAGTGAGGACTTTCTGATTGGAGATGGTGTCAAACGCTTTGAACATGTCCAGGTAGGTGGAAGATACTAGTTTACCATAATTTCTGTGTTGGTTTATTGTATTTGTGAAACTTAGAAGGGTAGTTGTGTTACTATTATTGGGCTGGAAACTATGTTGCATAGTTGTTAACAGATTACTAGTTAAGAGGTAGTTCAAAGTCGGGTGTGAATACATTTTTCTAGTATTTTGGCTAGGGGAGATGGAATTGCTATTGGTCTGCAGTTAAAGAGTTCAGTAGAGGTCCTTCCTTTATGTAGTGTGATGATGTATGATATCTTCCAAATTGTGGAACTCTAGTGCTGTGTGATAGAGCAATTAAATAGAATGGAGATAGGTTAAGTGATAGCATCAGCTGATAGCTTAAGGTATTCTGTAAATAAATTGTCAGCTACTGGGGTTGTAGGTTTAAGTTTGTAGAGCGATTTTTTTATGGTATTGGTTTGGATGGGTTTGAAGGAAAAATATTGATGGTTTCAGTGGATCCTGTAGGGAAAGTTAGAGGAACATTGTTGTTGTTCTTAGTAATGGATAGTATTGAATTAGTAAAGTATATGTTAAATTATGTAGCTATACTGTCTGTATTGCTTGTAGTTGTTAGGGTTGGTGTCAAAGGTTGGAGGAGTTTTTTTTATAGTGGACCAGAAATATTGTGGGTTGTTTTGCTATTTTTGTTGGATATCACTAAAGTAGTTTTTTTGTCATTTTTGATCTGGATTTTGGCTTTGTTTCTCAGATGCCAGTAGTATTCAAGGTTGACTTGTTTTTTTGTTTGTTTTCCATTGTATCTAGGCTTTATCTCTAAGATTAAGTAATTTTATGTCTTTTGTTAGCCAAGGAGCATAATTCAGTTTTACTCTTTTGGTTCTGCATAGAGCTAGCCTGTTTAATATGTTTAGGAAAGTGTCACTGAAGTAATCAACAGCAGTATCTAGGGGAAGTGATCTAAGTGGGGTCCAGTTACAGTGTTGGAGAATGGATATGAATGTTTGAGTTTTATAGTCTTTTTTTGTTATGGATTTGTTGATAGATAATATTTTTCCAGCGGTGAAGATGTTGTCTTAGCAGGTAGGTAAGGAGGTGGTCACTGATGCTTTCAGGGAGGCTGCCTGAGTGATAAGCAAGTGATTGTTTGTTAAGATCCAATGTAGAATTGATTGTCTTTTGGAGATTTTGTCAACTCTTGTTGATGATTGTATTACTTGGGTGAAACCGTGCAGGTTAATGAAATTAGTGGGGTTATCTGAGGTGCAGGAGAACCAGTCAGTGTTAAAATCACCCATTTTGATGGTTTACTGAGGAAATGTTAAGGATGACTAGTGGAAAATTTCCTCAATTATAGTGAGGTTGTTCCCAGGAGAAATGTATGTTCCTACAATGGTTAGGTATTCACTGGGATTTATTTCAACATTGCAAAATAATATCACAACATTGTTGAATTCTGAGGCATTTAGTTCTAGACATTCTAATTTGAGACTATTTTTATAAAAAATGGCTATTCCACCTCCATGTTTGTTTATTCTGTCAAGCCTGCAGATGTTGTAACCTGGGGGTAGAATTTCATTGTTGTTTATTTCTAGTTTCAGCCAGGTTTCTGTTAATACTGTGAGTCACATCATGGGAGTAGTGTGACAGACTAGCATGGGAATCCTGTATCTTATTATTTAGGCTCCTGAGATTCCTGTTCAGGAGTAATAGAGTAGATCCATTACGGGATGAATTCATTACATTGTGGGGCTGACATGTAGGTGGAATGTAAGTTTATGTTCAGTTTTGGGGAAAGGATTTGGGTGAATGCCACCATTATGTTTGAGATGTGACACCATGTATGAGAGTAGGTTTGAGAGTTTTAGCATTAGTTTAATATACATGTGAAATATTTGGGATGGGATATATTGATGTGCTTATCCATATGCAAAATATTCTATATAGGTAGTAGCATATAGCTGTGGTACTATATCAACATTTGTGGGTTTTGTGTGGTGTGGGAGAGGAAATGAAGTGGTAGGTGAGGCAAAAATGGTGGCTAGCTGACTGTGATAGGATGTTAATTGAGTGGCTAGGATAAGGAGTATCAGGGGAATTCAATGCAAGAATAACTTTGTTGAGCTTGGGATTATGGAAAGCTTTTTAATTAATTTAGAAGGGGAGAGTGAGCTTATTGATAAGCAGGTGGGTTGGAGTGTTATAATGATGTAAGAAGAGATGGATAGGTGATGTTAGATGTCTAGTAGCAGGTTGGTTATGAGGAGGTAGAAGGTGGAGTTAGTTAACTGGTTTGTGAATGTGTAGGTATTTGGTAGCTTAAGCATGGTGAGAATTATGTAGCAGAGTTATTGACTGGATATTTGAAAGTGGTGGGTGTGGTAAGTTAAATGCAGTTGTACTGGGGGGTGGGAATTGGGGGTAGGGTAGGGGAGTGGAGTGAGCATGAATGGAGTGGGCTGGACCCTGTCACAGCTGTTCATCCCACTGCAAATACAATCAGTAAGCAGCTTAACTATGTGTTATGCTTTTGCATTGGATATTTAAAACTGCATATTGGGAGAAGAGCTAAAGGAAAGGGGAATTATAAGAGAATTTACAATAGACATGTAAGGCAAATGTTAGCTAAGCAGTTAGAAAAGCATGAGGTTGACTATTTATTAATGTAGTTAAGGAACCTATGGTAAACTGGTGACTTTTCAATAATGTCATAGACCTTTTAGAGAGAGAGAGAGAGAGAGAGAGAGAGAGAGAGAGAGGTGGCTTAGCCAAAGCTATTATAACTTGTTGAATCATTTTTGAGAGGAACTTACTATGTTGGCAAGACAGACTGGTCTGGTTGCTGGCAGTGAGTGAGAGTAAATGCAGGAAGAAGATATGACACTGAAATATATTAGCCTCTCTTGGAAATGAATGTGCCTGTGTGAATGCACTAGTTTTAGTCAAGATAAGGTCATTGTTGGTAAGATAGCACAGTAAGGCAGTGAACTTGACAGTAAACTGGTTGAATACCTTGGGAGAAAATGGTTATAACTCTGTTCTTCAGCTATACCACATGGAGTCTGTTTGGGTATGCTGGTACTTGTCATAGATGAAGGCAGTAGAGTTCTTTTGGTATAAATTCTTAAGGCCAATCACCTTATGCCTATTATTATTATTCTAGACAGTGGTCCAGATCAAAATGACATAGGATTTGTCTCTGACTACCCATAATTGCTTAATCCTGAACTATTACAGGAATCATACATAGGTAAAATCGATGTTATTTTCCAAAGTCCTGTGAGCTCAGAGAGGCAAGGGTATGCTTAAACACAGAATGCAGTGGCAAACATATAAACTCCTCATGAGCTGTTATGACCTTAGAGTGAAGACGACCATCAGACCCACGGGAGATGTGATTAGACACAGGGCTAAAACATATTTAATGTATTTTGTAGATTTGCATAAGTAGAAAATATGTGTAAATTAAATCAATAGAATGATTTTGTGATTAGCTAACAGTCATTCAAGAAAAGGCATATAATTAAATTTAAGAAGATTAGTGAAGGCATTAAAGTACATGCATCACAGATTCATAGGAGATTACTATGCTAACAGCTTAAGAACCCTTACAAGCCTAGCCAATATGACCTGATTTTACCCAGTATATGGCCCCTAGGGTGAAGAGGATGACATGGATTTGTGCCTATGCCTTGAGTATCTTAGAGATTGCCCCTGTCCATAAAAGACATATGCAGTACCACAGGTGTGAATTTGTGATTCCTCATCCATTGATCTAAACTGCATTTGAAGAGGGTCAGGGAAGGCCTCTGCTTAATGTGAATAGGAAGCCTGTCCTAAAGAAGGGGCAATCTCTGAGACACATATCTCTCTCACCAGCATGTTTTATTTGAGTCAGCGACTTAGTTTAGATCCCTAGATTAGGTGACCCTCATGCTGCTTGGCTTGTGGACATTTAGCAGATCCATCAGGTCTGAATTTGTGAGTGCCTTGTAGGTCAGACATAGGTTACCCCTTAATAGTAGGTAGGAGATGGAGTAAAGGGATATGGCTTTTAGTCTGTCTGCATAAATCATGTTGCTCACACCCTGTAGTTTCTTATTGAAAAACCTCTGAGGTCACTCCACCTGCTGTAAGTGCCTAGATAAGTACATGACAAATGGCACATTGTACTTGATTATTGATCTAATGAGAGTTAAGTGTAGTGGGGCTATAATTTCCTTGGATCTGGATGCCATACATTTACTTATAAGTTGTGGCAGATAGAAGGACTTCCTCACTACTGTGGACACATGGTGGTCAAAGGTCAGGCTACTATCTATCTGTGTACTCTCACTTCTGAGTCTACTCTTAGGGATTTGTTATTGATGTTGTAATTTGAATGGGATATTTGGCTTCCCAAAGGGTGTAAAAATGCATTTCTTACATTTGGTTTTATGCCATGGTTTTGGTATCAATCATTTATCTGATCTAGACCCTCCTGAAGGATATCTACATAACTGGTAGATTCAGTGATGCCCTCATTTTGCAGTCATTGGCAGACTTTGTCATCCAGTGGCCTTCCACATTAACTTTGACTTCAGAGAAGTATATTTTGAATGGGAGTGGTCCCAGCACTGAGTCCTGTGGCATATCACTAGTAACTGGCCTCTTGATGGATTTGGATTCATCCATTTTAACCACATATATAAAGGTAGTCTGTGAGCCATTTGACTATCCACCTGAGGATGTAGGGATTTATGGCCATTTTTTTAGTTTATGTATAATATCTGAGTGGGGAATTGTGTAAAATGCCTTGGTCAGGTCGAGGTAGGTGGTATGTACTCTTTTACCCTCATCCATGACCTGAGTGAGTTTCTCAAAGAAATCTACCAGATTCAGTAGGCATGACGTGCCCTTGACAAAGCCAAATTGTGTCAGGTCCGGTGTTTGGAGGTTTCCTATGTCATTATTTATCAGGTCCATGATTATTTTTTGCATGGCCTTACATATAAGCCTAGTCAAACTTATGGAGCTGTAATTTCTCAGGTCAGTACATGGTTCCCCTTTATGCAGAGAGATGAATGTTACTGTTCTTGTCCTTCATTCTGTTGGGACAAAGCAAGTCTGGAGAATGCGGTTAAATAGAGATCCTAATGGGCCTGATAACTCCAGATTTAAGCTGTTTCAGAAGCAATCTGGTATATCATCAGGCCACATTGAGGACATGTTTTAGCTTAACAGAGCACAGTAGCAACCTGTTGTTTGGTGATAATTTGTGGTGGAGGGTATTTCTTACCAGAGAACTGGGGGCAATGGGAGGTGAAATTTGAGCTGAATTTGTCAGCCAGCAGAGTTGCTATATCTTCCACCTGAGTATATGCCATCTACAACTAATTCTACACATTGTTGGGTGTTGCTCTTAAGATTGCGGGCATAACTGGAAAAAAAAGCCTCATGGTTATCCTTAACTTTGGAGACTATTTTTACCTCAAAGTCTTCTTTCACAGACATGACTAGTTCCTTGATTCCCTTATTTAAACTAATGATGAGTTTTTCCTCTGTTGTGCACATCCATTCTTACTTTTCAACAGGATTTTCTTTCTTTTGTTGTGCAACCTATTAATTCAAGAGGTTCACCAGGATAGTTTGTTTTTGCAGGTTGACCTGGGTTTATTTCAGACTTGCACTGCAGTTTCTATGCAGTTGTTTATATGGTTGTACAGGGATTTTGTATATGCCTCTGAATAGGTTTCTGTGTTTTTCGGGATTTAGGGAGCTTGGAAACTAGCTATACCATCCATTGATAGGGGTAATTTACCTTACAGTAGTTCTTAG
This sequence comes from Protopterus annectens, assembly GCF_019279795.1. Lineage (NCBI taxonomy): Eukaryota > Metazoa > Chordata > Ceratodontiformes > Protopteridae > Protopterus > Protopterus annectens. The sequence continues at coordinate 556,393,087 of NC_056745.1, forward strand.
AGTTTTTGGGGTAAGGTGGGAGGATGAGTTCTTCCTTTATTTCAAGGGAGACCACTTTGTGATCTGACCTTGCCAATGAGAACATCACACTGTGGGGGGTGCAGCACTCTCCCATATTTGTGAGTACCAGATCTAGGATAGTTGTTCCCCTAGTGGGAGTGCAGACTAGCTGCTCCAGGGTATTTGAATTTACAAAGTCAAGAAATCATTGGGGCTGCATGTTAGTGGTCATGTATACTTCTCAATTAATGGAGGGGTAGTTAAAATCACCCATGAGTATAGTACTGGGCTGGATGGTGAGTGATTTCCAGAAACTTCATGTATAATGTTTTGGTTTCCTGGTTCATGGTGGGGGACCTGTAGCTAGCAAGAATATGGTAATAGTTTTTCCCATGGTTAGTTGGACATGGAGTAACTCAAGCATGTCATATTGCTTGACCAGCCTTGAGATGTGCTTATCCTTCATGTAAATAGATTCACCCCCACCTTTTGTTATTTCATTGTTCAGTGTGTGGTCAGAATGCATGAGAAGCACTGCCAGAGTTCTTTATACGGATTTGAACCATGTTTTAGTAACTGCACAGATATCAACATTCTCCATGGTGACGAGAGCTTCCAGGGAGTGGAGCTTCTTGTTGACTCCTAGCATTAAGTAGTAACAGAGAAGATCTATCTTTTCTGATACTCTCTGTCTATTTAAATATGACTCAAAAAACAAATCAGATATGTTGAGCACTTAGTTATTGTTTTCATAATTGTGATATTGCTCAGAGAATGCCAGAATAAATTTGGATTGTAAGAGATAATACATGTTTATTTCAGAATTAAGGTACTTTAAATTATTTTGTTAGGTACGTAGACTTGCTTTTAAGAGAAATAAATGTATGGTGGCCTCTGTAATTTATAGAGTGTATTCTGCAAAAAGAATGAACGTATTAATACCATGTTCCAATTCAGCTTCAATTTAATGTTTAAAACTAAGGTACTTACGTATTATCGCAACCATGGCTGGAAATAAAAAAATGCTTCCTTTGTTTCAGTTCTCAAAAAGTTGTAACCTATATGACATAAACAAGCATTTAATGCTGTATTATTTTATACTGTAATCTAACTCCTGTCTTGGTTTAAAATAATTGAGGGAAGAACATTCCTGTGTAATTCACAAAGCTTCAGCCAGCTTCATCACGGTGAAGCCCTTTTACAGTCCTCATTCTCCCGTTTATCTCAGTCCCCATTGCTTTTGTAACCCTTTTTAGTTTTCACTGTTCTGCTTTCAAGTACAGCACTCCCAATCCGTCCCTAGGAAATATTCAGCACCATGTATGTCAGTAATTGTCAGATCACACATTTCTGAACAAATTCTGTCTGTCCTAAACAACAAGTGACAGTGGCAGATTAAAACATGCCAATTCCGTTAACGTGTCCTTAAGCTGCTGTAATAAACTTACAAACTTGATACAATAACACCTTTTGTTTACACATGTGTTTTCTGAAGGATATGAAGTCTGAATTTGTAATGGCTGGGCTACACATCAATGTTTTTCAAGGAGACAGATAACTCGTGCTCTATAGAGAGGGAGACAGTATACCACATGGCCAAATAAGCATGAACAGCTAGGCAGAAACATGTGGTGCAGATGGAGAAAGCTGTGCTTTAATGATGAATTTGAAGTGCAGAGTAAATGTAAGTAAAGATAACTGATACAGCTAAATGCATGTAAAGAATGGAAGGAAGTGGTCTCACACCTCACTGCATGAAACTTGTGAAAACATGTACAAACGGTAAATCTGGTAGCCTGAATAGCTGCTTTTTGAAATTTTGCATTGAGTTATAGCGCTAAAGGACGCTACCCAGGAAGAGGAATTTAGCCTTTATTCCTGTTCCTGTTTCAGAAGCAATGTGACACAATAGTAATTTAGAGAGCACACAACACTTTTCACTTTAAGATGAACTTGTTTCGCTATAACTTTACGTATTACACCAGCTTAGAAATCTGGTTGCGATAATACGTAAGTACCAAAACTAAATTTGTCATTGTATCAAATATAAGAAATGAGAGTATGTATGTGTATCTTCTGGTCCTTGCTCAGAACTGACCTCAAAAGAAAACTACCCTGAATAAGTTAAGAAATCACCTGCACTCACTGTTCATCCTTCTTCATTTTGCTTCCATGAACATTTTCTTCCAAGCTTAACTCCAGCGTTCTCATCGCCTTCAGGCAGTCCGCCTTCTACTTTTCCTTCACTCCCATGCTGTTGTCCAACCCACCTCCTGTTTTGCTTTGACATTAACAATCTCACTGTTTACTAATCACTGATTCATGTTGAGATTCTAAAATGTGAATACTGTTCAAAAGTATACATCTGAAGGATGCCTCACTATCTGACCAAATACCATAATTTCAATACTGAAATTACTGAGATCATATTTTGTATTGCTTAGTACAACGCTATACACTCAATTATGTCTTCTCACTGTCACAGCCTCAACCATTCGATGACTATAATGCATCTGGTGAGCAACACATCAGTGCATGTTGTAGTGGGTTTCTACCATCTGTAGTACCATGTATAAAACTTCATTAGTAAGTGAAACCTGCATAAGTATGTTTCTGCTTCCCTCTGCTTAGCGCAATATTCCATAAGTTACCACATGAAATTTGTTGCAGTTCAAAAGGTTAATCATTTAGACAACAGTATGACATGAATGTATGAAACCTTATTCTGGCATATTTCTTGTGCCCATGATAAGGCAGAAGTATCAAGATATAAGATGTCATTAGAGGGATAAAACACCATTCAATGTTTATCAGTTTCTACGCATTCCAGCATTCTGAAATACCATATGCAAGAATTAAAATAATGATAATAACTTGTAAAATGCTTAATAAGGAATCCATTTATTTAGGATGCATTTAGCTAATGCAGAGTTATGAAAGATTACTTTTAGTAATACATATGTATATCAATGCATTCTAAGGAGTTAATATATAGTATAAAAAAATCTGTTTAGCTTTAGCTTGTGGTATAATGGTTCATTGGGTTGCATTTCCATGTGTATGCATGTGCATACATGCATGTGTGTGTGTGTGTGTGTGTGTGTGTGTGTGTGTGTGTGTGTGTGTGTGTGTGTGTGTGTGTAAGAAAACTTTGGGCCTGTGTATTAGTGGTCTTGTGTGCTTCCCAGTTAATGTCGGTGCGTTTCATAATTCATCCTGGTAAGTTAAACATGTAGACGATACTTCAATAGATATTTTATAATAATTATGTTCTCTTTTTCTTGCAGGACTACACCACTGCCATTGCCATTTGTTAACACAACTGAAACATCAGTTTTATTGGAAAAATTAGAAAACAACAGTGAATATTACTGCTACATTACTGCAAGCACACGCTTTGGTGATGGGAGTATGAAAAGTGAAACTATTAAGTTTAAGACTTCAGAGGGATGTAAGTATCATTGTGAATAAATACAAATGCTTAAATCTCGATTAAACATTAATAAAAAGTAGAGGCAATAGAATATTTCATGTGCACTAGTCTGAGTATCATTCTGTGAAGTGAATTGAAGGTGATGGCTTTGCACTGATCACAGATGAGCAGGCAAAACACTTTTTAACAAGTTAAGTCAGTGAATTGCAGATATAGAACTAATATTTTATCCCCTTAATTACTACACTATGGATAAATGGCTGCTCTAATGAAACATAACTCTGTGAATGACACTGCACTATTCTGTGAATGAGGCATGGGACTGTAATATACTTTTACTGTACTGCTTTAACAGCTGACTGACAGAAACATTTGTATAGCTCGTATGATATAAAGTGGGTCAAAAAGTATTAAAGAAGATGTCCTTCAGTCAAGTCCATGGTGCAACAGGGTGAGGTTATGACTGAGGCTCGAACATTCTGGGACCATTTTGTAGCCTCTATAGGTGGTGACTTCTGGTGATGACAGGAATGGGGATATGTTTATGTTCCTCTTTTGGAGGGGGGTATGCCTGGGGCATCCCAGTACTTTGCTGTCTAGTAGAGAACATGGACCATCGTTAATGGCAGTAGCTATAACATTTGTGGGCAGGATGTTGATAGGGTACATCAAGACAGAGGTGGAGCTTATTGGACTGTACACCAACTGCATGACCTCACTTGATGACATTGCTTACCACAGTAGCAATAAGTAGATCTTCCTTACATTACACAATGCAGCTGCTGCCCTTCAGTGGCAGCTCTGATGCTGTTGTGGCCACCTTCCATCTTTATAGTTCCAGAAGCCTAAGTCAGGATCACACAGTGATCAGAAGAGCAGCAGCCAGTGAAAAGGAGGGAAGATTGATGACAGATGTCATACTAGCACAAGAGTCTTATGTGAAGTTACTCTCATACATCAAAAAATAAAAACAGATAATCTAAATGTGTCTTTATCTTTAAAAAAGTAAAGCCCCACGATTAAAATGTGGCATATTCAGCAACAAGTAAAATAACGTGTTATAGTAATTCTTATTAATTCACACATTCCTGGAAAAAGCTTTAAAATCAAGTTTGTCTCCTGCACTGAAAAATAACTCTGTAACACCTAAGATAAATATAGTTGTATTCTTGTAACTTAACAACTGTCCCACTACTTATACATAAACATGCATTCTGGGGTGTCTGAACCTACAATTATGTGTCTCCCTATCTTTCTATAGATAACTGAATAGACACAGATACATTAATAAATAGGCAGACAGACACAAATTCTCGTGTATGGTTGAATGACCTTCAAAAAGCTTGATTGTCTTGCCCATATGTTGATAGTTTCAACTTTGTGTATGTGTGTTTGTGTGTGTGTAACACATATACTTTTTATATAGTGTGATCATTCAGCACAATTTGAAGTGCATGATTACCTGTTAACAGACAGGAATTGTCATATTATTGCTTGTGTATACCATGCAAATAAATTAGATCCCTTCCATGGAGAACTACAGCATGGATGGTAGTTAACTCCAGGTGTCAGCAAAGGTGTATAAAGTAGATGTCTGTGTAGATGACCTAGAAGAAATAGAGAAGTATTCAATTGTTAACAGAGAGCTATCACCCTGGGACATGGTGCTAGAGGCTCAAAGTAGTGGTTCTGGAAATGAGACATTGTACATATTCTGTTTGCCACAGAAAAAGATCTAGAACCTGTTTGCCTGGGCAAGACCGAAACCAGAGACTTTATTTTTAATTGTGTTCAACCCCTGAGTTTGTTAAAAGGTACTATTATTTATTTCCTGTAATAGAACACTGACACTATTTTTTTTTTACTTTGGCAAAACCAGCCTTTAAGTATAGCAGCCTGATTATAACTGTGTATGAAGTAAACTGCAGTTTGTGGTTCTACAATGATCACATATACACACTCATTTGTGTCTGCTGCATTTCATGTATATGTGTGTATGTGTGTATATACATACATATCTATCTATACATTTATTTATTTATTTGCATCCGTTTACCGGGAGGGTCCAGCTGGGCCAGAAGTGCCTATTTTCAGTGGAGTCCTGAGGAGAAAAGCTCCACATATAAGACATTTCACATATAATACAGCTTTACATTAATAAAGACATTTAGTACACATTATTGACAGCTTATACAATTGGTGAAAAAAAACAGTACATAAGTAATCATTCTCAAATCAAAGATATTATACAAGCAATATAGAGTATATACATGAGAACATTCCATATGATTAGTTTTTAGCTAACAAAATTTATATAGGACACTTTATGCAGTGGGTGTAAAGCAGATACAGGAATTAATTAGAGAATAGGTACTTAAACTTTTCACACATTTAGGGGGTATAATAGCTGCACGATGCGCTATATGAGTGTTGTTGCAGGAATCAGCAAAGTCAGTGGATACTGTTGCAGATATAAGTGATAGTATGATATTAAGGTAGGCTGCGAAAGTACCTGAATGTCTCGCTTGGTTGAATGGTAGGTCTATAAGGGTTAGGAAGAGAAGGAAGGAGACAGGAGGGATCAATGGTAGGACAATGAGGGTTAGTAGAAGAAGAAAGTGGACAGGATGGAGAGGAGAAGTAAGGAAAAAGACAGGTGGATCTGAAAGGAGGATGCCAGAGTAGTAGAGTGGGGGTGAGAATAGTTGTGATGGTTGAAGTTAGGTTATTTGAGATGTGGTGTTAGACCATGTGCACAGCTAAGATAAGGAGAGGTGTTGTTTCATGTCTTGATGAGGGTTACTGAGCGGGTAGATCTAAGTACTGGGGGGAGGGAGTTCCAAAGTTTTGCGATGGTAAAGGAGTCAAGCATCTGGCTAGCAAAAGTTTGGACTTTTCTACATTTACAAGCAGTTGGTTGTTGGACTGGAGTGGTCTGTTAGGATGGTATAAAGTAAGTATAGAAGATAGAGCAGGGCACATGGATGGATTATCAATGAGTTTGTGAGGTGTAGTAAGTTATATATATAATATATATATGTACAAAATGAATATACATTTAGTAACATGAAACAAACAAAAAAATATACATGAAATAAATAAAATAAATAAATAAAATAAAAATATATGTGTGTGTGTGTGTGTGTGTGTGTGTGTGTGTGTGTGTGTGTGTGTGTGTGTGTGTGTATGTGTGTATGTATATATATATATATATATATATATATATATATATATATATATAAAATCTTTGATGGAAGTAAAGGAGTAACTTTAGGCACATTTTTCACATTATTAGTATTTATTTTTGTATCAGGTTCTCTTATCAAGTGTTATCTCTCCCAATAGTATATTCCAGAGACAGACTTTTGAAATATAATTGTATCATATGCTGCCATGAAAAACAGGAATAGGTGACCACTAAGTAAGTCATTAGTAAAGGAGTATTATGGTGGTTCCTAAAGTATGTTAGACCAGTTTGTTTTTCACTGCTATGATTTTTCTAGTAAGGAACTTTTGCATATTTTTGTGTATGTGGCTTGTTCAAAGTCTGTAAAATAAAGTAGTGTATTTAACAATGGGTTAAATTATTGAAGTATAAAGTGGAAAAATGATGCAATTAAAGTGAGGAGGTATGTCTTTTAGAATTAGGCTACAGAGCATGCTTTTTCTAGGTAACCCTATCAGTGGATGAGTTACAACTCGAATGTTAACTTGTTGATTTATATCTGCCACTATTATACTTGTTGAGCACTGTTTGCTAGAGATAACCAATGCCCTTTCCACAGTTGTACGGTAATGGAGTTAGTGTGTGTGTGTGTGTGTGTGTGTGTGTGTGTGTATATATATATATATATATATATATATATATATATATATATATATGGATCCCCTTTAGATGCCCGAAATCTCACTTCACCGACAAGGAATCCATCGGACCGAAATCACCGACAACACAGATGACCGACAAGGTGAGAACCCGACGGACTCGGTAAGTGTGCGATAGAGTGAGGGATTTAGTGTTAGGGAGCGAACAGGTAAGTGTATAGTGAGGGACTGTAGTTTTAGGGCGGTTAAGTGAGTTAGGTTAGTGCGGTAAGGTAAGTGTGCGATAGTGACGGAATATATGTTTAAGGGTGGGTTAAGTGAGTTAGGTTAGGTGCAAGTAGGGTGTGCGATAGTGACGGACTGTGGGTTTAGGGGTGAGTTAGGGTTAGGTGCGGTAGGGTAAGTGCGGTTGTGTCGGACCTTAGGGTTAGGGTTTGGTGCATGTATGGTTATGTGTATTGTCGGTATTTTGTATTGTCGGTCTTTTGGTGTCAGTGATTTGTGTTTCGGCGTTGTGGCATTTCGGTAAATTGAAGGGGATCCATATATATATATATATATATATATATATATATATATATATATATGGGTCCTAGTCAGAACGTCAAAAGTACAGTTCATCAAACTTCACTTTGTTGAAATGACTTTAGCGAAAGTGCATAACATCGAATATGCACTTTCGCTAAAGGAGACTTAAAAGAGAGAAAGCATGCTGTTTGCATGTTTTGTTAGTTGTACATCAACATATACTGTTGTTGTACAGTTAGCAAACTTGTTGTGGAGATCACGGTACAGTGAGGATGAGGGAATATTCCCTTTTCCCCATTGTAGTGCGATCTCAGAGTTAGAATATTAAATTACGGGGGTGCGCGGGGGCTTACCCCCCTGCAAAATACTGTTTAGGGGTTATTATTTCATTGTTTTGCCGGTTATGAAAACCGGCTTTTGCAAAAGTGCACTTTCGATGTAGTGCACCTTAGCTTTTATGGGGTTCGATGTTGTTAGATCGATGTTGTGTGCTTTCGATCTAACAACATAGACCCATATATATATATATATATATATATATATATATATATGTGTGTGTGTGTGTGTGTGTGTGTGTGTGTATATTTCTTGGGTGGTAGGTAGGTACTAGGCTACAATCAACAAGTTAACAGTCAAGTTGCAACTCATCCACTGATAGGGTTACCTAGAAAAAGCATGCTCTGTAGCATTGTAGAAATATATTTCTGTCGTATATTTCTTGGGTGGCGTAAGTCAGGGAACCTTTTTGGCTAGACTTACGTAGGCCCTTGGACCGATAGCCTAGTACTTACCTATGAACCTATTTATATATATATATATTTATATATATATATATATATATATATATATATATATATATATATATATATATATATATATATATATATATATATATATATATATATATATATATATATATGTGTGTGTATATATGTTTGTCCCACACATGGGGTATATGAAGCTTAGTCCACTGCAAAACATGCTTTGTTAGAATGTTGCATTGACTTGAAGGTTCAACTATTTTTTTCATCCAGTTGAATCTTCATCAATTTGTAACTCAGCAAACCATAGGGAAGCACACTACAAACTTTGGAACATAAACATTAATCAATGTTTCAACTATTGTCTACAATTGTCTCAAGATCTACTGAATTTTTTATGATTTGACAATTTATTTTAAAATCCATATGTATATTTTTGTTGTGAAGTGTTGATGTCACATTTGTTGTCATTATAGATGAGGTTATTGCAATTGCTGCAGCTGTGCATTGAGTGAGGTCATTACTGTTAAACTAGCCATGTATTAGGTGAAGTCATTACTATTAAACCAGTTGTGTTTTGGGTGATGTCATTACTGCTACACTACCCATGGATTAGGTGAGGTCATTACTACTGCACCAGCCATGTGTTGGGTGAGGTTATTACTACTGCTCTAGGCATGTATTTTTGTTTTATTTACTTGACATTTGGTAACAGGGAAAGTCCATCTTGGGAGTGAAGCCCATTTTCAGTAGTGGTCTGGGGAGAAAAGCCCCAACATAAAGTATGCAAAAGGCAGTTGTATAAATAAAACAGCTTATACAGTGTGAGGTAAAGTAACAATAATAAGTAGAATGTGAAATGATTAAAAAATAGAATGTTACATGGAAATTGAATAATACATTGGAGTAAAAATTGAAATACAAAAGGAAAATAGACATTTGTACATGGGAGTGCATATAAGCATAATTAATAGAACACTTTTGTCATAGTGGTAAAGTAGAGAGTTGAAATTGTAGCATTTATATATACTAGGCATTAAATGTATAGATAAATAATAGTAATTATATGGGAGATCTAAGCAATTGTTCAGTGTTATTGAGAGATAATAGGAGGGTGAGTTATTAGTTGGAGTGGTAGTAAAAGTTTAGATATGGAAAATAAGACATAGAAAAGAGGAAAGCAGAAGAGCTGGGAGTAGGATCTGAGGTAGTGGAAAAGTTATGAGTATGAAGGGGGCAGATTGTCAATGGAGCAGACGAGGAGATAAAATGTTGTATAGAAGAAGGGCTAAAAGGATGAGTATAAGAGGTAGGTGTTATGTTGAGCACAAAAGAGATATGTGTTGAGGCTGAGAAGTTTAGGTGAGTAAAATAGAGAGTATAGGAAAGAGGGGCATTAAGGCCGAGAGAGTGACTTGTAAGGGCAATAGGGAGAAGCAGAGATATTAGTAATAGAGGTAGATTGGGAGATTTTGCTACAATGGCAAACACGTGAATTGAAAAGAACATTTTTAGTGAACACTTGAATTTCTTAAGGTTAGGTATTTTTTTCTTTTTGGTCTATATTGTGTTATAAATTGCTTATCTTTGGAGCGGAGAGTCCTAGTGGGTATGTAGTTTTGGAAGATGGAATTTAAGTCAGGACAACTTTCAGCTTTATATAAGATTTTATAAGCAAAAGATAGCTGAAGGTAGTTTAGGTGATGTGGGAATTCAAGCCAGTTAAGAGTTTTAAGGGCAGTATAGTGATATGTATAATATGATGCACCAGTAGAAAATTTTACAATTTTATTGTAGCAGGATTCAAGCTTATTTTTAGTGTAGTTTGGAGGTTTTTTAGCATGGAGGTGCCATGTAGCAGAGAAGGAAGCAGGTAGGTTGTAGCTAAGGTTGTTTTGGTGGCTGTATTCATAGATTCTTAGGTAAGTACTAGGCTATTGGCCCTAGGCCCTATATAAGCCTAGCCAAAAAGGTAACCTGGCTTTTGCCACTCAAGAAAATTATTTTCCTGTGGCCCTGTCGAGCAGAGCCACAGAGGTGATCCCCCAGGTGAATTTCCTATTTCCCATCCAGTTGTCAAGATTTTTCTTGAAGAGTTCTAATGAGGAGCTTTGTTTGATATAGATAAGTAGTTTGTTCCAGAGTATGGGAAGTCTCTGGGACAGGAATCTATCCCTCCAGCATGTTCTGTTTATTGTGGTGACAAGGTTTAGGTCCTTAGAGCATGTAGCTTGGAGGGATTTCTTTAAGTGGAGCATGTCCAACAGCTCTGGGTTTGACATAGCTTTGTATGTTAGGCAGAGATCACCTCTGAGTAGGTGAGATGCGATGGAGTAAAGCTGGAGTTTTTTGAGACAGTCTGTGTAGGGCATCTGTTTGAGGCCAGTAATCCTCTTTGCGAGGTATTTCTGTGGCCTTTCCACTTGTTGTAGATGTCTTGTGAGGTATATATCAAAAGGGGCATTGTACTCTATAATGGGTCTAATGAGAGACGAGTAGAGGGGAAAAATGACCTATTTTTCCTGGATGCAAAACCTTTTGTGATGAGGTGTGCCACGTAGAAGGATTTCCTGACTACTGTGGTGATGAGATTATCAAAGGAGAGACTACTGTCCACCTGTGTTCTAAGGTCTCTTATCACACTTTTGGTGTTAAGTAGACTACCACCTATGTGATAGCTCATGGGTACAGAGTTTTTTACCAAAGAGGATGACAATGCACTTTTTGGCTTTGAGCTTGAGGCCATGGCTTTGACACCAGGCAACTGTCTCAGTGAGGCCCTTTTGTAGGATGTCCACATCGTCAGGAGTTTCGATTATGGCTCCTAGTTTGCAGTCATCTGCAAACTTCATTAGCCAAAGCCCTTCTGTGTTAGCCTGTGTAGTTCAGAAAAGTAGATACCAAACAGGAGAGGACCCAGGACCGAACACTGTGGTACTCCACTTGTCACTCGTCTGAAGTCAGATTTGGAGTCTGCTACCTTCACAGTGTGGGTTCTGTCAGTCAGCCAGTTGGCAGCCCATCTTGTGACATAAGGATTTATACCTAGTTTAGTGAGTTTATCTATAATTCCAGAGTGGGGGATGGTGTAAAAAGCCTTGGCGAGATCTAGATAGGCTATGTGAACCACCTTACCATCATCTATGGCTTTGGTGACTACTTCAAAGTCTATCAGGTTTAGGAGACATGATCTACCTTTTACAAACCCGAACTGGGTGGGGTCCAGAGTTTGGAGATTACCAATGTCTTTGTTTATAGGTTCCATGATGATACATTCCATGGCCTGGCAGACCAGGCTCATTAGGTTAATGGGGTGGTAGTTCCCGGGGTCCATGGTGGCTCCCTTTGTAGAGTGGGATAACCGTCACTGTGCGCCATTCAGTGGACACAAAGCCTGAGGTGAGGCTATGATTGAACATGGTGCTTAGGTGGGGTGTCACGTCATTCTGTAGTTCATTTAGAAAGCACCCTGGGATGTTGTCAGGTCCCATGGACACTGTGTTCTTGGCTTTGGAGAGTGTGTTTTTTACCTATGCAGCTGGGATTACAGGAACTTTGCATTCTTCCGGTATAGAGATGGGCCCTTTAGGGGATGACAGGGGGGTAAAGTTAGCACTGAACCTATTTGCCAGGATATTGACAGTATCAGTTGATTCTGTATATTTAGTGGCATTGTGCTGTAACTCAGAGTGGATCTGAGTATTGCCATCGAGATTTTTGATATAGCTATAGAATGCTTTGTGGTTATCTTTAGAACCAGTGGTGATTTTGTTTTCACAACTAGCTTTGGAGGATTTTATGAGGGATCTCAGCTTCTTATTAAGGATAACTAGGAAGTTCCTCCAATCATGGGATTTTACTCTTTTTTGCAACAGTTTCTTTCTTCTGTTGTAGAATTTGTTTATGGCAGGGGACCACCAGATTGGCGTCCTTTTTTTGGAGAATAGCATCTTGGTTCTGTTAGGGATAGCACAATCCATGCACTCGTGTAAGTGCTTATAAAGTGCATTTGTGTAGAATTCAGCAGTCGTACCTCTATTGTCCATCTGCATGGGTGTTGTGAAGTTTGTCAATTCTGTCTTAAGAAGCATGAAGTTGGCTTTGGAGAAATTTTTTACAGTGGTTTCCCTAATTGGGGGGGGGGGCGGGATGTGGATGTCTAGGGTGATTAGCTTGTGGTTGGATCTGACCAATGAGGAATTGACATCTGGTGTGGAACACCGGTCACCCATGTTGGTAATGACCAGGTCTAGGATATTGCTGCCACTGGTGGGGGTGTGGATAAGTTGATCCAAGGCGTTGGAATTTATGAATTCCAGAAAACTTTGAGCAAGAGAGTTGGTACATGAGTAGTTTTACCAGTTAATGGTGGGGTAGTTGAAATCGACCATTATTAGGGTTTTGGATTGTACCCTAATATTTTCCAGTGTATCAAGAAATGACGAATGGGAATCCTGGGGCATGGTGGGGGATCTGTATCAAGTTACAATTTGGATTGCGGTCTTGCCCAGAGTTAGTTGCACTTGGATAATCTCGGATGCATTATGCTGAGCAACTAGCCTGGAGGTGTGGATATCCTTAATGAATATGGACACACCTCCACCTTTAGTGTTTCGGTCCAGGTAAGGTGGCAGAAAGATGTTGTATGAGTTATAGCCTGGTAATGCAGGGGTGCTCCCTGGAGCCTTGAACCAGGTCACTGCACAGATGTCGATGTTCTCCATTTTAAGTAGCCCCTCAAGTGAATGCATTTTGAGATTTAGACTTCTAGCATTGAGTAGCATTACCCTCAGATTTTGCTTGCTTGTACCTGTTACGGTGGTGAATTTGTCATTTGAACCTTGACTAAAAAGGCACTATAGGGGTGGCAAGAGCCATAGCCAGTATCCGGAATCCCAAGAGTGTCAGGTGCAGGCCATCTCTCTCAAAGCATCGTGGTCTGTCGATCATGTCATCCCAGGCAGACAGATACTGAATCCCCTTAGAATGACACCAGAAACTTAGCCAATTATTGAAGTCAATCATTTTGTCCTTGTACTGTGGTATCATTCTGGGTGATGGCAGGATGTTACTTAGGGGTAGGGTCATACCTGCCTGGGCTACAAGATCTGAGAGCTCCTCCATGTCTCTTTACATGTAGTCCAGGGCGGTATGTCGCAGGTTATTCACACCAACATGGACAATGACAGAGTCATATTTGTACTTGTTGTGGAGTGACCTGAGTGTATGCATTATGTTCTGGAACCAGACAGGCAGCTGACAGTAACTTTCTCCTTGTTTAGCCTGGTGAGTGGAACATCAGTGTGCCTGACTATAGAGTCACCTATGTCTAGAATTTTGGGTACGTTGTTATGCCTTATGGGCTGTGGTTGAGTGGCACACTGAGTTTATGGCCTATGTGTCATTTGGGTTGTATTGAGTGGTGGAGGTTGCTTGTGTTTCTGCTTTGGAGGTCTCTGTTGCTTGAGCAGATTTTTATTGACAGCCTCCGTTAATGTAGGTGTGTATTTGGTGTTGCTATGTATGCTTTGGTGGTGTAGGTTTTGAGGGACTATGTGATGAGTGTGGTGTGGTGCAAGTGTTTACCTTCTCCTCTTGACTTTCCAGTCCAGTCTTGGGTGTAGAGAGCTTTGCTTCTAGTTTGGCTATATAAGTGCATGTCTCACAAGTTGTAGTGTTGGGTGGTAGGAGGAGAGGGTTGTCTGTGTACATGAGGCAGTTGCTGCACTGTACCATGATGCCCAGATTCATCAGGTAGACAGGAGAAAACACCAGAAGTTGACCCTTTGACATGCCTGGATAGGTGCTTATTTATTAAATACTAAAAACTGTTTTCCTCTAGGCAAGTGAGGAAAGTTGAGTGCTGTAGTAATTTGTAGCTTATTTAGTGCTTACGGGTTCTGAACAAGTGCTGAGCTCAAAGAAACAGATTTGAGTGCTGAAACTAAAAAACTGGCTAGTTCTAAGGGAAAATTTGAAGAGCAGACTTTATGGTGCCAGGAATAGTTTAACCCTAGCTAAGCTGCAATGCATAAAGTGAACTTTTTTTTTTTAATATAACAGTAGCAAATGAGCAAACTGATTTAAACAAATTAACCATTTAACCAATAAAAAGCTAAAAACTGAGCCCCATTCCAGTAGTCTTTAATCAGACAAGTTCTAACTGCACACTCCTGCCATGGTCTGGATTAGTGCTCAAGTTATACAAACAAAGCTAGATTCAGCAAGGAGTAAAAATTTCAGAAAGAAACAGTTCAAATAAGCAGGCACAATAAGCTTTTAACCAGAAACACCCAGCTCAGAAGGGCAGAATCTACACTCTCCTCCCACAAGAGTGCAGACCACACCTTCTTAATGTAAAATAACTGGCCTGAAGCCCAAGTGCGTAAACCAGAACTAATATATTTTAGAATAACAGACACTAAGCCTTCAATCAGCAACTCCCAACTTAGAAGGATGTAAGCTACCTGTCCTGCCCCAGCAGTGCAGACCACAAATCTTCTTAATGTAAAACAACCAGTATGAAGCCCAAGTGCTTCAACCAAAGGCTTAGAATGTTGTTGTTTGTCTTTCGGCTTTTCCCGGTTAGGGGTTGCCACAGCGGAACTCCAGTCCGCTACCAAAGGCTTAGAATCATGACATTTTTATGGTGCTTGAACATTAGTTTACAGTGTGTTTTGTTGATAGCATTGTTTGTGTATTGATTAAAGGTAAGTTTATCGTCAGTAGTTACACCTAGTAATTTAGCCTGGGAAACTACTTATATTTCAGTATTATTTAGTGAGTATACTTTAAAATCAGTTGAGATAGTCTTGGGTATAAAAAGAAGGAGTTGAGTTTAATGAGGTTGAGTAATAAGTTAGCACTGCTGAGCCATGATTCTATGAAGGAAAAGGCATCTTGGGTAATTTTCCTAGGTGATGTATGTTATAAGAGGATGAAATAATACTGAAGTCATCAGTGTATTGGATTAAGAAGCTTTGGTTGGATGCAGAATTGAGGTTTTTAGTGAAGGCATTGAAGAAGAGGGGTCCAAGGGTGGACCCTTGTGGCACACCTGGTTTGTTAGTAAGATATTGTGAGAGATGACCTTACCATTTTACTGATTGTTGTGTATCTGATAAGTAGCTGTTAAACCACTGTTGAGAGGGTAGAGAGAGCCCTAGAGAAGATAGTTGTTGTAGGACTTTGGGGTGTGAGGCTGTATCGAAAGCTTTAGAGAGATCAAGAAATATAGCTGAGGTAAATTGCCCAGAGTCTTTTGTTTTGTTGATTTTTGTCCATAAAGGAGACTAGTGTAGTTGTACTATGTTCAGGTCTAAAGCCATGTTGGTTGGAGTAAGTAGTTTGCTGGTGATGAGGTGATCCAAAAGTTTTTTACGTATGCATTTTTCTAAAATATGTGAAAGAGGACATAGGATAGCAATGGATCAGTATGTAGTTATTTCATTTGAAGTCCCTCCTTTCTGTAGAGGGGTTATGACTGATCTTTTCCAACAGGATGAGACATGATTCCATGATGTGCCTATTCATGGGAATGCTAACAGGGTATGCAATAGCATCAGCAGTGAGTTTCAAGAATTCAGCAAGGACATTGTCAGCAGAGGATGAGCAGGGTTTTAATTTATGTAGTAGTTTGCATATGAGGTTAGTGAGTACTGGTTGCAGGGAGAGGAGTGGAAAGTGGGAGTCTACTGAAGAGATGTTTTAGAGGGATGGGGAGGAGTTAATCATTTAATTTATGAGTGTTTGGGAGAGAGGTGAGCTGTAATTGTTTATAGTGTTTCATGTTGTGGGCTTACTGGGATCTTTGAGTAAGCAGGCTATACTGTCTATAAGGTGAGTGTTAAACATTTCTGTACTTTGGGATGGAGATGTATCAGTGGCTGGACTGGGTTATGTTTAGAACCTGGGGTTAGTAGTAATGAGATGGTGGTCCAAAACTTGTTTGGATTGTTTTTATGGTTAGTTAGTTATTGTGAGAAGAACTACTTTTTGTTGTTATTTATTAGTTTTTTTAGCTTGATTATATAGTTGTCTGTACTTTTGTAGATTAAAATATTTTTTTTGGCAATCCCTCCAGGCTTTGTCTCTAATTACAATTAAGTTTTTTGTGGACTTAGTTAACCAGGGTGCATGATTATTTTTTTTCTTTTGATTCGGAGTGGGACCAGACTGTTAAGGGTGTCTAGAAATAGTTTATTAAATTGGCTGACTGCATCATCTAAGGGAAGTGTTTTTAATGAGGACCAGTTTAAGGAATGTAATATGTTTATAAACAGCTGCTGGTTAAAGTTAGATAAGTTGTGGGGGGTTTTGTAATTGTGGTTTTTTGATAGCAGGGTGGTTACCTGTATGTACATGCTGGTACGTGGTCATTAAGGATATCAGGAAGAGGTCCAGAGATGGAGTATTTCTTGGGTCAATGACTAAGAGCTAGTCTAGTATAGATTCTGTGGTGTTGTTTTTCTGGATTGTAGTTGGTGTTGTGGTAAGTTGTGTATATCTGTGTAGGTTAATGGAATTTGATGGGTAGTCAGTCATGAAGTTTTGCCAACTGACATTGACGTCAACCGTGATGATTGTTTCATTCAATATGTTTTGTGATATCTAGGATAAGATGTTTTCTAGTATTGAAACATTGCAGCCAGGGGGAACATACAATACTGTAATACATAGTTTTTTGGATTTATTGATTTTTATGAATGTTATGAAAATTTTGGCATGTCTGAATTTTGGAATAGGCTTGGAGTATGAGAGTATAGTGTTTGAGTTATGATAAAGTAGGGCTACCTCTCCTGTTCTTTTGTCAAATCTATCAACTCTAAGTATGTTAAAGCCTGGTGGAACTAGTTCAGTGTCTTTTATGTGAGGTTTTAGCCATGTTTTAGTGAGTGCCAGTATGTCTGGGGAGTATTGTGATAGCCATGTGTGAAACACTGTGGGTTTGCTACATATACTTTGTATATTTAGTGTAATAAGAATAGAGTTTTAGGGGCAAAAGGATTGATCAAAGTGGTGGTAGAATTGGGTCCTGTATTTGGGTGGATGTCCCCACACTGGTGTAGATTAGAGTATTGGGGCAGTAGTGCTGAAAGTGTGTATGGTTTGAAGTGAGTTGTTTTGAGTGGTATGAAAGAGTAGGCTTGAGGTAAGTTTGTAATATTCTATATTTAGTAAGTGATAGTATGTGTGTATCAAATAAGGTAGTATATATGTTAGAGAAACTGTTAGATGCTTTGCTAAGATTATGCTATATGTAGTCAATTTGTTGGTTATAGAGATATTCTGGGTTTCAACTGAGGTGGAATGTGTGAGAAGCAAAAGGGTTAGAGTAAGGGATAATGGGAGGAGTTTGGAGGAAGTAAGGTATACCATGTTGGATAGTACTTATGGGAGGGAGTAGTAAGAAAATAAGTTAGAAAAATGAGCTAGAGGGGAGGAGAAGTGTTAGAAGACTAGATGCGGTATGGTTTAGTGGGTAGAAGTAGTGGAAGGGGTGATGACTGTGAGCATATTGTGTGCTATGTGTATAACTGGCTGGTATGTAAAAGGGGGAGAGATGAGGTATAAATTTTATTGAAATAGGAGTCGGTGAGTGGGAATGGGGGCAGGGTAGGGGATCAGAGTGAGTCAAAGCTAAAAAAGAAAAACAATCAGTGAGAATATGCAGGACAGCTCTTGCAGGAGCTGAGGTTAGTAGAGATTGGTGTATCTTAGTTTTTAGATAGTACAGTACAAGACTATGGGTGACAATTAAGTGATTTATACAAAGTTTTCAGTTGTTATGTTCAATATTGGCAGAATAAGAAAAATGCAGTCAGAAGGTGTTGTAGAAATTAGGGTAGGAGAAAGGAAATGTTTTGGTAGTACAGTGGGTTTATAGGAGAGAGAAAGGGAAATTAGAGTGTGTTCTGGTGATGTACAAGGCAGCACTAGAATAGTTGCATGTGGAATAACATAGAAAAAAAGAACATTAAGAGATATATAACTTATGCAACAGTTGTTTTATGACCAAGACTACAGGTATATGGGAACATATTGTCTGCCTGATCTTCCATTTGTAGCTGACCAAGAGATGTGGGTATTTCTCAAGTTTGTGTGCAGACAGGTTGTATGTTTAAGGTGAGATTATTACCACAGCCTTGTTTAAGGTGTGATGTCCCCACTCTGGGCCAGTAATCAGGGAGCCTGACTCCTCATGACTGACACTGGAGAGGGACATTCACTCGGAATTCAAATGGTTACACTCAGTATTTCCAGGTGCACACCTCTCTGCATCAATCACAATTTCCCTTAAGAGCACACAAGGCACACACACAGCCCAGGGTATGAATGTCTCTATCTGTCTCCCCCCAGGTCCCAATAAGGACCCTCGTTGGCCCTGTGAAACCAGTGCTTCGTGTCCTTGCCTCAAGTAGCTGACACACACATTCTTTAAGATTTAATTTTCACACACACACACACACACACACACACACACACACACACACACACACACACACACACACACACAGACACACACACACACACACACCTGGGAAAGGCTGGCACAGATTACCCATTCTACCAACTTTGCCCACACTATAAGGTAGATTCACTACCACCAATCAGTTACTATTAGGCTCTTACAAGGGTACCCAATTATTTTGTGTACAAATTAATATTAATACAAATGGTAATGCTGACCAAACAGCAAGGCTTTCAGGAGTGGCCAGAGTTATCACCAAATAAATATGTGCAAATACTCTCAAAACTTAAATATTTTCTAAAAAGGACCAGCCATAATGAAAAATTTTAATATATTTAATAATAAATAATAAAATAACATGAAAATACTAAATTTCTATTTACTGTAAACACAAGATGTTCAGTCACAGGGAATATTAAAATTAACACCAATGGAAAGTTTCACACAGTTATAGAAAAACAGTATTTACCTAGTCTTGCTATCCATTCCTGATTGCCTGAAAGAATTACTCTTCCAACTTACTGAATAAAGCAAGCCAAATAATGTGGGTGAGTGGTACTTGTTGTCAGATCCAAGACAGAATACTGAATGCTGTAGAGATTTCAGTGTCCTCTAATATTAAAACATTATTTCTGTACAGAATGACATCAAATACATCTGATCATCTGACTATTTCCTGCACTATCCCCCATCACTAGAAGCTACAAGGGTTTAGCACCTATGGGCTACAATACACAAAGACAGAGCTTTACTCAGATGTGGTGCAGCTGCTGGAAGTTATAAAACCATAAAACCATTTCACTCTTCCTACAGGAGCTGCAATCTATTCTCTAGCACAAACATTGTGTCTCTGACTCCCTTCAAAACTGTGGATAAGATGTTTATTTATGGTTTAATTTAATTTCAAGAATATTTTGCAAAGTCAGGTGGATTAAGATTAACCTCTTCACTTCCAGTATATGCTGTTACAATGTATATATTTAAAACGTTACAATAATGCATGTACATCTCTTTTCCTTCCAGCAGAGCACACTGTTGATACATTTGAACACAAGCAAACCTCACAAATACATTTTCAGTACAAACAAGCATCTGTACAAATCAGTTTAATATACAAATGACATATAATTATTTACAAAATTCCAGGTAGCTGTGCTGGCATATGTTATACATCCACTGCCCTACCTCTCCTGGCATGGCTAGCAGTTCCTCCTATTGTCACATGAGGTGAGGTCATTACTACTGCACAAGCCATGTATAAGGTGAGGCCATTACTACTGCACCAGCCATGTGTTGGGTGATGTCATTACTACTGCACCAGCCTTGTATAAGGTGAAGTCATTACTAGTATACCAGCCTTGTATAAAGTGAGGTCATACTACTACAGCAGCCATAGATTAGATGATGTCATTACTACTGCACCAGGATTTTATAAGGTGAGGTCATTACTACTGCATCAGCCATGTGTTGGGTGATGCCATTACTACTGCACCAGCTTTTTATAAGGTGAGGTCATTACTACTGCAGCAGCCTTGTGTTAGGTAAGGTCATTACTACTGCACCAGCCATGTATAAGTTGAGGTCTTGCCCCGGCTGTGTAATGTTACAAGAGTGGAGGAAGATGCACACAGATGGATTATATCCTATGTAGGAGGGCCAGTCTGAAGGAGATTGGAGACTGTAAAGTGGTGACTGGGGAAAGTGTAGTTAAGCAGCATAGAATGGTGGTCTGCAGGATGATGTTGGTAATCAAGAAGTGGAGGAGTGTGAAAGCAGTGCCAAGGATTAAATGGTGGAAGTTAAAAAAGGGTGATTGTGAGGTGGAGTTCAGGGAAGAGTTAAGACAGGCACTGGGAGGCAAAGAAGAGTTACCAAATAGCTGGGTAACTACAGCAAAGCTAGTAAGGGAGACTGCTAGGAAGATGCTTGGTGTGACATCTGGACAGAGGAAGGAGGACAAGGAGACATGGTAGTGGAATGAGGAAGTACAGGAGAGTATACAGAGAAAGAGGCTGGCGAAGAAGAAGTGGGATTGTCAAAGAGATGAAGAAAGTGGACATGAGTATAAGGAGATGAGGCACATGGCAAAGAGAGAGGTGGCGAAGGCTAAGGATAAGGCATATAGAGAGTTGCATGAGAGATTGGACACTAAAGAGGGAGAAAAGGACCTGTACCGATTGGCTAGACAGAGGGACAGAGCTGGGAAAGATGTGCAGCAGGTAAGGGTGATAAAGGACAGTGAGGGGAAATGTACTGACAAGTGAGGAGAGTGTGTTGAGTAGATGGAAAGAGTACTTTGAAGGGCTGATGAATGAAGAGAATGAGAGAGAGAGAAGGTTGGATGATGTGGGGATAGTGAATCAGGAAGTGAAGCAGATTAGCAAGGAGGAAGTAAGGACAGCTATGAAGAGGATGAAGAATGGAAAGGCTGTTGGCCCAGATGACATTCCAGTGGAAGCATGGAGGTGCTTAAGAGAAATGGCAGTGGACTTTTTAACCAGATTGTTTAATGAAATTTTGGAAAGTCAGAGGATGCCTGAGGAATGGAGAAAAAGTGTTTTGGTACCTATCTTTAAGAATAACGGTGATGTGCAGAGCTGCAGTAACTACAGAGGGATACAATTGATCAGTCACAGCTTGAAGTTATGGGAAAGAATAGTGGAAGCTAGGTTAAGAAGGGAGGTGATGATTAGTGATCAGCAGTATGGTTTCATGCCAGGAAAGAGCACTACAGATGCAATATTTGCTCTGAGAGTGTTGTTGGAGAAATACAGAGAAGGTCAGAAGGAGTTGCATTGTGTCTTTGTGGACTTAGAGAAAGCATATGACATGGTGCCTAGAGAGGAGTTGTGGTATTGTATGAGGAAGTCGGGACTGGCAGAGAAGTATGTAAGAGAGGTACAGGATATGTACAAGGGTAGTGTGACATTGGTGATGACTGCGATGTGAGCGACAGAGACGTTTAAGGTGAAGTGGGATTACATCAAGGATCAGCTCTGAGCCCTTCCTTATTTGCAGTGGTGATGGACAGGTTGACAGATGAGATTAGACAGGAGGCCCTGTGGACTATGATGTTTGCAGATGACATTGTGATATGTAGTGAGAGTAGGGACCAGGTTGAGGAGACCATGGAGAGGTGGAGATATGCTTTAGAAAGGAGAGGAATGAAGGTCAGCAGGGCTAAAACAGAATATATGTGTGTAAATGAGAGGGAGGGTAGAGGAATGGTAGGATGCAGGGAGTAGAGTTGGTGAAGGTGGATGAGTTTAAGTACTTGGGATCAACAGTTCAGAGTAATGGTGAGTGTGGAAGAGAAGTGAAGAAGAGAGTACAGGCAGGGTGGAATGGGTGGAGAAGAGTGTCAGGAGTGATTTGTGACAGATGGGTACCAATAAGAGTGAAAGGGAAGGTCTACAAGAGGGTAGTGAGACCAGCTATGTTATATGGGTTTGTCGATGGTAGCATTGTCGAAAAGGCAGGAGTCAGAGCCAGATGTGGCAGAGTTAAAGATGTTAAGATTTGCACTGGGTGTGACTAAGATGGACAGGATTAGGAATCAGTATATTAGAGGGTCAGCTCAGGTTGGACAGTTTGGAGACAAAGCAAGAGAGGCGAGATTGTGTTGGTTTGTACATGTGCTGAGGAGGGATGCTGTGTATATTGGGAAAAGGATGCTATGGATGGAACTGCCAGATAAGAGGAAAAGAGGAAGGCCTAAGATGAGGTTTATGGATGTGGTGAGAGAGGACATGCAGGTGGTTGGTGTGAAAGAGCATGATGCAGAGGACAGGAAGAAATGGAAACAGATGATCCGCTGTGGCGACCCCTAACGGGAACAGCCGAAAGATATATATATATATATATATATATATATATATATATATATATATATATATATATATATATACACACGCACACACACATTTATATATATATGTATATATATATATATATATATATATACTGAACTTGAATGTTTAGTTAGGGACAATGGGCTGTGAAGCTCTCCTTCACTTTTGGGTAAGGAGAGCTGCAACTCTGAAAAAAAACATATTTCAAAACATTATTGTTTTGAATACCTGGTCCTAGACATCAACTAAATGAAGACCAACTAAATATTGATTAATTTATTTTATTTGGATGAGTGCTACATTCCAAAATCCTGTCAAACAAATGCAGGTTTTGATGGAAAGTCAGTGCACCAAAAACAAGTGATCTTAGATTTAACACTGTTGTGCAATAAAGATTTTTAGGTAATGAAGTGAAGCTGTTTTAAGAATGTTTTTCAAGCCACAGTTTTAGAAAATGATTGCTCAAACATTGAATTTACTGGGAAAATAATGTGCATAAGGGTTAGGAGGGAGGCCTAATGGTTAAGGTGTTTGCCTTATAAACACAAGGTTCAAGGTTTGAGTCTCACAAGGGATAATTGGCTAGGCTTAAAATGGCTCACAAGGGCAGTTAGCCTAGTAGTAATCTATGAATCTATAAAATTGCATGTTTTTCTCTATAGGATCTGACCCTCACACACACACTTCTACTCTCTCAGTATTTAAATATTTTATCTCTGAGATGCCATAACCTCATGGAAAAAAATAATTAATTTGTTACCTGGCAAAAGTATTTCATCTTTGGAAAGTGGGCTTTGGAAAGTGTAGGTTCCTATACTACAAATAATTGACTTTATTTGGGGTGCACAGTATGCAACCCACTATTGTTTGGAACTTGGGAAGTCACAATTCTGCATCAGAAATACAGAACCATTGCTGGCTCATCCTGTGTCTGTTACTGATATGGTACCCCCCATTCTTCTACTTTTAATACATATACTGTATTTGTAGAAACTGCTACAGCAATTACCAGGCAAGAAGCACTGAAGTATTTTTCTGTGCCAGCATTCAGAAATGTTGGCACTGCATTTCTCAGTCAGGCCTCTAAATCCTTGCACCCCAGATCTCTGTCCCCTTTCCCTCACCCTTGCTACACTTATGCAGAAATATGTGATATTCAGTTTCACTGTCTTAGATTTACCTTACTTTCAGTATTTAACTGTCATTTTGTTTAATAGTTAACTATAAAAAGAACATCAAGGCTATCAGAAGTGTGCAGCAAAGATTTTCCATTAACATTACAGGTAATGAATTATATGAAAGAAGACTAAAAGAATAATGGAAATAATTATATGAAACTGGACTGAACAAATACATTTACTCATTACTGTACAGAAGGATAAACGATGATTCTTTACTCTAAGACAGGCTTTAGAGATATGCATACATAAAATAATCTGAGATTTTAGAATTATGGGTTTCCACCTATAAAAATAGTAAAGTGTGTATATATTTATGCATGTATTTGTTTTAATTTAATTTTATTTTATTTTGTCAGCTATAATGATCTAACTGTGCTCATTAGTGCAACATTTCAGCAAATGCCCATGGAGAAAAGCTTGAATATGTAATATATTACAAAGATATAAGAACAAAATGCAGTAAGAAGCAGTTATAAAACACAATACAACAATAGCAACAAAAATAATAAATATAACAATTAGTTTAAGTAATAGCAACAGCACTTCTTAGCTAATAAGTCATCACTCTCCACAAAGGTGGAGTGACTACAGACCCTGGGAACAATCGCCCCATTAGTCTGACGAGTCTGATATGCAAAGCTATGGAATGCATCACCATGGACCTAATAAACAAGGATATAGGGAATCTCCAAACTCTGGATCCTACACAGTTTGGTTTTGTGAAGGGTAGCTCATGCCTGCTCAACTTGGTTGACTTCTTTGAGTCATTCATCAGAGCTGTGGATGAAGGTAAGGTGGTTCATACAGCCTAACTTGATCTGGCCAAGGCCTTTGATACCATGCCCCACTCAGGAATCATAAAAAAACTTAAGAAGCTAGGCATCGACCCCTATATCACTAGGTGGGTTGCAAATTGGCTCACAGATAGAACCCACAGTGTGAAAGTAGCTGACTCCAAGTCAGACTGCTGACCAGTCATGAGTGGAGTCCCACAGGATTCGGTCCTAGGTCCTCTCCTGTTTGGTATCTAATTCTCTGAAGTCCAGGGCAATATGAAGCGACTCTGGCTGACAAAGTTCACAGATGATTGCAAGTTGGGAGCTATTATTAACACCCCAAGTGATGCTGACATCCTACAGAAAGCCATCAATGAGACCAACGACTGGTGTCAGAACCATGGCCTTAAGCTCAATGCGAAAAAATGTGTCTTCATCCCCTTTGGGAAAAAACCCGGTTCCCTTGAATTA
>NC_056745.1:556420883-556438472 GCF_019279795.1 Protopterus annectens
TGATATGTATCTGTCCAGACACATGTAGCAACTGGAATGTCATCAAAGTTACCTTACTTAAAGGATGCAAGGCCAAAACAACATGTCTTACAAGGCCAGAGCCAAAGATCTGTCATTGCACTCGGTATCCTACAGACTGCTAAGAGGTAACCTGTGTCTGGCATACAAGGCATCCTCCAACCTATTACTGATGAATTTACTGCATAACAGAAATTCAGTTGTCATCAGAAATACTCTGTCTAGGAATCTAAACATCTTCTGCAACATCAGAAGAATGGTTTGGAGGGGCAGATACATCTCACGGGGGGATACCACAGCAATGGAACAGATTCCCCATCCATATAAAACAAAATGTATCTCGGTCTATATTCAAGCAAAACTTGAATCTATAGATGGGAAACAGAAAATTTACTCAAGGACTGCCCCCTGTGCTATTAATGGACAGAGCTAGCTCCTAAATGCTTTATCCCATGCATGGGTCCCCTCAGATTATCTGTGGTATGATCCCAGTTATTCTCATTAATGATAATGTATAATTATTGACTATGGGATTGGTAAGGCCGGGGATAGGTTCATTAAAGCACAAAAAGGGAAACTGGCCAGGCTTAAAATGGCCTGCATGGACAGCTAGCATATCAATATTATAGTCATTAAGATGGATGGCAGACATTATGAAGCATGACTGAACAGAGTATCAATCCATTTTTTTTCAAATTAAAGTCAGTGCTGTTACACACATTGTTTATTAAACGTGCATCTACTTATCATGGTATTACAACAGTTTAAAATCAACACATGAAAATATGCAGCATCCATTGCAATAGTACATTCTTTTTAAAAGTTAATAGTCCTGAAAAAAATGAGAGATACAATTTCAGTGTTCAGTTAACAATGATGTATTAAGAATTATAGCTGAAAACTTAGAGCTGCTATCAGCTGAAACAATATGCAGAAAACAACTGTAAAGCATTTGTTATGAATTTCAATTGCATTTTATTTTATTTACATTTTAAACTAGTTGCCTGAAGTTTTACATTTTTTTTCTTTTGATATTGGTTTATGCACTAAGTGTTTTAGCTGATAGCTAAAGGCTTAAATATTTGCCACCTAGGATAGAGCTTAGCGTGACGGCATTGATCTGTGACCACAAAATACAAAGGGTGAGCTGAAATTTTCAGACTTTCTAGAAGGCTGTCTGCTTATTGTAGACAACCTGTAATCCCTTCCCAGTGTCATCCAGAGAGTAGAAGTACAGCTGTCAGCCAGAGCACCATGAAGATGTGCAGAACCATTACTAAGTGTCTTGGCTGCATTATCTGACTGTCGATTACATAAGGACTGGGAGTGATAGATTTCTAAGAACTACCATTGTAATTCATGATACCCATTCATCCAGAAGCATCAGAGCATGAGCCAACAGTAGGTCTTGTAACACAGAAGTCTTATTTTTGTTTAAGTAGTAGTAGCCACAACATTAATTGAAGTTCAGTTGCAATGACAAGTGTAGCTATGCTCTGAAGTGTGGTCATTGCTATGCTTTGTTCTACTGACTTCAACAGAGGACTCTGTACTGGAACTATGGGACCATTTCAAAATGAAACTAACAAGTGAGCTAAGAAGTGTGTCACAAATTTTATCAATAAATGGCATAGAGTAACAATTTGCATGTTATATATTTTAAACAGGTCTGCTTTACATTGCTAATCCCTCAGTACAAGCATGCCATTTCATTATTTTGACTTAAGATTATGTATTTGAAGCTGTCACATGGAACTTAAACTCTGGGGATCTGCACGTCAATTAATTTTAATACTGATGGCCATGTAATTACAAGTTAATTGAAGAATTCTAAAGCCAAGCTTATTCTTAAAGAACAGGTGCAAAGCCTGAATGTTCATTCTTTACAATGCAAGTCCTCAACTTAAGGTGTGATGCTGTGTACCAGTACACTGTTTGCATTGTATTTTACTATTTGAGCCATAAGAATACATGCATAATTAACATGTTTAATTTGGATACTGTCTTATCCCAGTAAACAAAATAAAATACAAATCGTAAGTCACACATCTTGCATGGCATTGGCTTACTATATATCAGAAACTCAAGATAGGCAATAAAGGCATACTCAGATGAGAAGTATCCCATTTGCGTCTGCTAATTAACAAAGGCTAACATGGTTTTAAGTAATGCAACACTGTTTCAAATAAAAAAAAAAGTACAAACAGTGGAGCGAAGCACAGAATCTTTATTCATACACAAACGACTCTACAAACTTGAATATAAACGAACAGGCTTTATATATTCAAGTTTGCAGAGTCGTTTGTACATGAATAAGAATTCCGTGTTCACTCCACTGTTTGTACATTTTTTGCTTGGGTAGTATTACTGTTTATCTGCAGTGGTTAATTTATCCATTGGGTGGTTTGTTTTACTGTTTCAAATAAGTAAGACTAAGAGAACAGAGATATTTAGTTATTGAAAAGCAAATGCTTATAAAATAATTGAATGAATATGAAAATGTCAGTGCCACGTCTAAACTTCATTGCTGCATACAGGAATTTACAAGTGTCATCTGCAATCACCTAGATAAACATTCAGTTGTAACAACAGAAGAGAAAGGGAGTCAAAGAGAATCACTTGGAACTAGGGATTATTGGTTACTGAACAAGGTCATACTGGCGTCCTGCAAAAAGAGCATGGATCTGAGTATATGAATGGAATAAAAAAAATGACAGTATTCCACACACCTAGATTATGGAGAAGTACAAGATGTATCCACCTTGATAAATTATATTACAATTACTACGAAAAGTGCCAAACCATTTTGTCTCGCTCTCATTCCCTTAAAGATCACATAGTACGTGCGCAACAAAATGCATACTTTGCATTCCATTCCACTGTTATAGTAAATGGTGGTGGTGGTTAGTAGCTGTTCCATTTCTGTTTTCACGTAAAATAACAATTTACATGAAAAATTGAACTTGAAAGAAATGCACCATCACAGCCACACAGCAGGGAAGCTGATAGCATTGCCTGTAATGGGTGCAACTTAACATCTGTCAGGGAAGTTTTAAGTTTAAGGTTCTGGTTAGATAAAATAAAAAACAGTAAAGTTGATTGCATTTACATTTCCCCTACATTTTATTGATATCTGCTCTTCGTAAGGGGAAATGGAAACCTAAGGTCAGTCCCCATTTTTATTTATTTATTTATTCATTATCACAGTTAAGTTTGTTGTCAGTAACGGAGTCCTAATGTCTAGGATGCTTTAAACATTAAAAAATACAAATGCGAATGCCAGACACTCAGACAGTCCTATTCATTTAATACTGGCCTTGTAATATGGTGTTTGAGTTTGCATTTTTATTTATTTATTTATTTTATTTTGCTTTACATTTGTTAACCGGGATAGTCTGACTGGAGAAAGGTCCATTTACAACGGAGGCCCGGGGAGAAAAGCTCCACAGTTTTTTTAACAATAATTAAAAGCTGAAGGACAAACAAGCAAACATAAAACCATAAATCAGTGAAACATTAAAATACAGTAGCACTGACAAGTATATTTACAATTATCTGGTGTTATTTGTTCGTCAAGTTAACAGGCTACAGCTATTCAAAGTAAAATTAGGTAAAGGAGAGAGGGGGAATCTATGGAGAATTATGTGATACATGGACATATCCAGTTTTTAGTAAGATGACGTTTGAGTAAGTGTTGGAAAGTCTGGGTAGAGGAGGCAGAAGTAATAGAAGTAGGCAGATTATTCCAGGCTTTTGCTGTGGTGCGGGAAAATAGTGCTTTCCCTGCTGTGTTATTTGCTGTAGTAATGGTAAGGAGTGACTTGTTAGTAAAATGAAGAGGGCGAGCGGTAGAATAGTGAGATAGTAGGGGATTTAGTGCAGAAGTTTTATCAGGGTAAGTGAGGATGCCGAAGGCTGTGAGAAGTTGTTGCTAGCTAAGTAGTTGCAGAAGTTCTAGCCATTGAAAGTCCCTTAGAGCCTGACAGTGATGGGTTCTGTAGGGAGAGTTGTTAGCAAACCTAGCAATGTTATTATAGCATGCCTCAGGTTTGGTAAGGTTTGAGTTAGGATAGGTGCAGCATACATCAGAGTGGATAGAAGGTGAGTTTGGACGAGGGTGATTCTTGCCTTGTCTGTAAGGCATTTTTTATGTCTATAGAGAGTTCCCATTTTTTGTGTACCTTTTTAATAGTTTGGGCTATGTGGACATCAAAGTAAAGGTTGTTATCTATTTCTACCCCAAGGAGTTTAGTATGGCTAGTAAGGGATATGACAGTGCCGTTATTAGAGCTGATGGTGAAAGAGAGGGGAATGGGTTTGGATTTATTAGGAGAGAACAGAAGTAATTTGGTCTTGTTTGGGTTGAGAATAATTTGGATGTTTGTCACCCATTTTTCTGTGGAGCTAAAGGATTCTTGAGTAAGCTTTTGTAAGGTGGTAAGGCATGGGGATGCACAGATAAGTGTTGAGTCATCTGCATTCTGTATGACTGAGGCTTGCTGGGTAGCAGTAACAAGGTTGTTTGTAAAGACACAGAAAAGAAGTGGACCCAGGATTAAGCTCTGTGGAACAACTATGGTTGTTGGAAGTTGGGGAGATATAACTCCTTGCCATTTGCCAGACTGTTGTCTGTTGGATAGGTAGTTTATGAACCAATCTATAGTAGCAGGAGCAAAGGATAGGGCAGGTAGAGAATTTAGGAGTAATTGGTGTGAGACCATATCAAATACTTTTGGTAGGTCTAGAAATATGGCAGAAACAAAGTTGTTTTCATTTCTGTACTGATTGACCTGATGTGTAAAAGAGAGGAGAGCAGTGGTTGTACTATGGTGAGGGCAAAAACAATGTTGTGAGGGGGAGTGAAGGTTATTCGTAGTAAGGAATTGCATGACTTGTGTGTGAATACATTTCTCAAGAAGTTTAGAAAGGGGAGACAGGATGGTGATGGGGCAGTAGTTGGAGAAGTCATAGAACTTTCCACCTCTGTGGAGGGGAATGATATGAGAAGCTTCCCAGAGCTGAGGAACATAGGATTTCTGAATAGACCGGTTGATAAGAATAGACATGGGGTAGGATAAGGATTCAGTGGCTATTTTTAGGAAGTTTGCAGGTATATTATTAGCTGCGAGGGTAGTAGGTTTAAGTTTTAGGAGGAGTTTTTTAAAGGTAGAAGTGGGAATGGGTGAGAGAGTAAAGGAGGGTATATTTTTGGGATTTTATGTTGGGGTGAGTGAGGAGTTATTTGAGGATAGTTTTTTAGATAGTGACTGGATGGAGTCTATAAAGTGATGATTAAATTGGGAGGCTATGTCACTGTTGTTATTAGAGGGGGTAGGAAAGGGGGTGGTTGTTTTACCAGATTTTAAGAGGGAGTTGATGGCTTGCCAAAAATTTTGGGGGTGTTTTGAGTGTTCATTTTGTAGTCCTAGGAAATAGTTCTGCCAGTCCAGATTTGTCTGTTTTTTGGCTTGATTCCTGAGTAGTTGGTATCTTTGCCTATTTTGTGAGGAATTGTCTTTTTTCCATTGTTTCCAGGCTTTGTCTCTAGATTTTAATAAGGCTCTAGTATCCCTGGTAAACCATGGAGTATAATTTGTTTTTGCCCTAATTTTCCTGCTGGGTGCAATAATATTAATGACATTGATAAATGTGCTGTTAAAGTAGTCGACTGCTTGGTCTAATCCTAGGGAAAGAAGTGGCTTCTAGTTACATAGTTTCAGTATAGTGTTTAGTTCCTGGAGATTTAAGTTGCGCTCATCTCTAACTTGTCTATATGTTACGGGTTTTGGAATAGTGGCACGTTTCCTTAGGAGAAAGATAGGGGTGGTGGCTGCTGAGGACATGTGGAAGGCTGCCAGATGTGTAGTTAGGTTTGGGATAATTTACTAGTATCCAGTCAAGAATAGACTGTTTATGGGATTTTTTATCTGTTCTAGTGGGTTCCTGGATAAGTTGGGTAAATCCAAAGATGTTAATGTGATTGGTGGGGTTGTTGGAGTTACAGGTTGACCAGTTGATGTGTAGATCACCTAGTATAATGGTCTCTTGTGGAAGTTGTTTGAGATACACAGGAGGGTTTCCTCAATTATTGGGGAGTTGTTTCCTGGAGGAATATAACTACAGAGAATGTTAATAGTCTTTGTGTTGTTTAGTTAGCATGGAGTCTAAGGTTTCTGCATTTTGGAATTTTGGCAATGAGAGATTTTTATTGTTTAATGCTCATCACAAACTATAACTGTTTTGCTTCAACCATAAACACCCCTGACCTCATGTCATCACAGTACTAACAGTGATTATGTCAGTTGATGGAAGTGCACACAAATGCTGAGCTAAATCAGAGGATTTTAAGGAGGAATATTTTTATTTGTTAGCACATGGTTTGGCATCTTTTTTAAATTCTAAAAGTCAGCAACAGCAAATGTATATGGACAGCACCACAGCAGCATGACAGTTGGGACAGGTTAAAGGTTTTCATTGCACATGATCTTTAAATTGTCTATTTGACATACTTGGCTGTGGGTAGAGTCAGACTTCAAGTAAACAGGCGTGTCAGATAACAGTTTATCTATATTTTTTGGATGATATAAGACTATATATTTGTTCTGAACCAAAGTTCCACACCTCAAAACATGTTATAGAAAACCAAGTATCCATACTATAGCTTATGTGACCAGGGCCGGCATTTGCTGATATGGTGCCCTAGGCAAAGGAGTGATTTGGCGCCCCTTAAGCTCCTCTCACACCATACTCATGAAACACCCCTACAAGCCACATCCATAGGTGGGTCACTCCCCGAAAAAGCCACTCCAGTCATTCACTCCCCAAGAAAGCCAATCCAGTCATTTCCTTTAATTATTTAAATGCGTAGAAGAAAGGATACATTGTAATGTAGTTTAAACTGCCAGTGAACATGGAAATTTTCTTTAATAAACCTGCTTTATCTGTTGCTCCTTCACACATACTTTACTATAAAAGTCATGTCTTCAGAAAATAGAAGCCCATCTGCCTTGGTTCAAAGGGTTGCTTAGGTTAATTTAAACAGTTTAATTTACTCTGGGGTAGGCAAGCTAGCCTTACAGCTCAGTGAAAGTAGAATAGCAACTCTCTCCTCCCTGTGTACAGAAGCTTAAGCTAGAATAGCACAAACACAGATAGACATTTGCTAAACAATATAATCTCGCAATGAAAACAGGCTTGGCATGAACAGTAAAATTCTCTGCCACTGAAACTGCATGAAAACCCATGTCTATAGAAAATGCATCTGGTCAGTGGAGGATTAAGTTACATTTGGGCTGTTTTTAAAACAGACTCCGTGGACACATTTTTACGGCCATGCATACATGTATTTGTTCTTTTATTCAGCTTCCTGATTGCATTAAATTATATTCCTTATGTAATACAGCACCACTTGTTAGAACGTGTTGTAAATATGTAGTTTTAAGCATTCTTTTAATAAACAAAGAAACAAAATGTTTGTTTGTGTCTTTCGGCTTTTCCTAGTTAGGGGTCGCCACAGTGGAACTCCAGTCCACTTATGACTGGCAGTAGATTTTTATGTGCTGGCTTGCCGGGCCTAACGCACAACCTTCAACGAAGGAACGCCCATTCACGCATGTCAACACACAGAAGACGCTCTAACTGAGAATCGAATGGGCAAGAAACAAAATGTATAAATCAATAATGACAAAATTACCCATTTCAGAAAATTTCAACCTTAAAAACCCACTCAGACTTCTGTCATTACAATCCACCAATATCACTCAATACAACAATCTCTGCAGAAGTGAAATCTGAACATTTCCACATTAAAGAAATCTGTAACTAATGAAGAGCTGCATTACCACACACTGCTGTTGTAAAAAGTTGCTGCCTTCACTCATCAGAACTGGATAAATGTAAATTCTTCAAGAAGAAAGTTTAGCAATCAAAACTAATAAATCCCACAACAATGAGTAAAGAAATATTACTGTAGAAACATATGCATCACCCAGGAAGAATCACCTAGCTTACCATGTCATCACATTATCTTCTGGCCCTGCTTAACATTAGGACTTTACCATTCCTTTTCTAACTAATAATGTCCTTTGCACCAATCGCCTATATTTTATTTAAAGTACCATTTGTTACTATCCTTTCAGCTATGAGACTAGATTTATTTATTGCACTTGATTACCAAGAAAGACTGACAAGGCAATAAACGTCTTCTCAACAGAGGCCCTGGGAGAAAAACTAAAAACTGACAAATATATATATATATATATATATATATATATATATATATATATATATATACACAAAAACTGCATGCATTTGTATACAATGAACAGGGCTGTATTCACATTGCAATACAGAGTTTCATTCTCATCACATTACAGCATTACCAATGATGCATGCAAACCACTCAGATCCACAAAAGAAGAAGAATATAATCACACATTTACATACAATAGACATGGTTGCATTTGTGTTGCAATATACAGTTACTTCTCATCATAACAATTAACAGTGGTTGGATATCTGTGTGAAGACTTCAGTTTTAGAGTCACAAAATCAAGCTGATTAAACAATAGTCTTCAATAATGCAGCACGATATGCTGATAATTGCAAAAATGAATCTGTATCAACAAGAATTAGTTTACAATTGTTTGGAGAGGGAAAGAGTATGCAGCAGATTTTCATCCACTGGAAAATAATTAGGAGGAATTATGGGACACGTTACGCACAGTAATGAAGTATAAGGGGAGGCTTAGAGAAATGTAGAAGCACAGCCAGAAGTCTACTAAATGTTTTTTTCTTTTTTTTTTAGTTGTGGTTTAAAGAATTTTAGATTGTCCATTTGTCTGAATGGGATGACGTTCTATTTTTTGGAGATTGAGTATAACTTTGAAAACTGGTGAGTGATGGGCTACAGAGTCTTAGGTAAACATTGTGATAACTTTTGATGGCATTCCACTCAAATGCTCTTGACAGA
Source organism: Protopterus annectens (assembly GCF_019279795.1). Classification (NCBI taxonomy): domain Eukaryota; kingdom Metazoa; phylum Chordata; order Ceratodontiformes; family Protopteridae; genus Protopterus; species Protopterus annectens. Next base: position 556,429,873 of record NC_056745.1, read on the forward strand.
GGTGTATGCAGATACCAGATTACCTGCACATTTATGCAGATTTACAGTGTAGATAAAACTGAGAAGGGCAGTAGCAGGACTGTGGTGAGGATGAAAGCCACATTAAGACTGTGATGGAAAGCTATTTTTCAGTGATACAATCAAGTAGTTGTGATTGGATACATTTCTCGAAATTTTGGACAGAATTGATAAAATAGCTAATGGTCTACAATTTGAGTTGTCAGTTAAGGTGCCTCCTTTATGTAGGGGTAGGGTGTAATTTTTTTTCCATAATACAGTGACACAGTGTTTGGTGATGTGTCTATTTATCAGGATGGAAACTGGATATGCTAGGGTATCAGTAACAACCCTGACATGTTCAGCTGATATTTTATCTGGGGCTAGAATAGCTAGTTTTAGCTTGTGTAGACACCAGTTTGAAGGTCAGTTTGCCATTGTTGTCATCCAGTAGAGGAATGGCAGGCTGTGAATTGGGGGTATTACAGCTGATCATGGATGCCAATATTTGTATGAAATAATTGAATTCCTTTGGCCTACTGCCTGACTGGGTATCTATGGATGAAGCAGGTTATGTGGTGTGTCCAGGTCTTAGAAGTTGATTTATTGCTGCCCAGATTTTTTGGGGGGTTGTTTTGATTTTTGAAAGTTTGCATAGTTTGTGTTGTAATTGTTTTACCTCTTTTAGTCTTGTATTTTACTTTATTTCTGAGCCGCCTAAAGTGTTGTAAGTTAGGCTGAGATTAACTTTGCAACCATGTTTTCCAGGCCTCGTCTCCTTAGTTCATGAGTTGCTTTGTTTCCTTGGTCAACTATGGTTCTGGATTGGCTTTGATTCTTTTGGTTCTGAGAGGTGAAAGTTCAGTTAGAATATGTAAAACATTCTGGTAAATTCAGTTACTGCTTCATCTAGAGGACAATGTTTTTAACAGGATCCATTTACATGACCAAGTTATTAAAAAATGCTTCTGAAAGGATTTAAGATTTCTAACCTGGCTGTAACAGTACTGTCTACTTGTGTTATTATACTTTGTTTTTTTCTGTGGTTATTATATTTTCTTAAAGCAAATGTAGGACAGTGGTCGCCAAGTGAATCTACTAAGGTGCCTGAAAAATTATATTGTTAGGAGTGGCAGCAAGGATCCAGTCAAAAGTCAATAACAGATCGGCTTGTGTTTGTTTTGTTATGGTAAGCATGCATAGAGATGAGTTGTATGAAACTGTACAAGTCTCTGGTGTTAGTGGGGGAGTCAGAGTTTAAAGTAAGCCAGTTAACATTAAGGTTTATACATACCCAACAGAAGAGTTCTTCAGTAGTATTTATATTGCTGCCAGGAGGGATACAGGTTGCAATAATGCACATAGATTTGCAATTGTTGAAACTCCATAGACTGACCCTGCAACAACTTAATCGTAACACCTTTCGATAACACCAAACACCACTCTTACAGTTGCTTACTTTTCTCAAACCAAGCAGGGGGAAGGAGGGGAACAGAACCTTTTTGAACCAAACACCCAAACGTGTAGTGACACACGCACGTTCATGTTCTACCTTACAGCAGACTCTCGTAACACAAAGTAAAGTTTTTTTATTTTTTATTTATTTTTTTTAATTATCCTGGCCAACCTGCAGCTGTAAGTGGGAGGGCACTCACCCCCCTCCCCCATGGTTCCAGCTTCCAGTTACATTTCAACAGGGCGTGGAGAAGAGCGCAAATTAAAACATAAATAAAAACTGTGCCCTTTAAGAGGCTGGCCTTTATGGCACCCTAGGCAGTCGCCTAGTTTGCCTATGCCTAAGACCAGCCGTGTATGTGACCAACAATTGAAAGTACAACCACAAGGTATTAAAACCTTTTCAGATGAGACAAAAATAATATTTGGTCTTAACAAATGTGTAAAAGCAACATTTGTACCATGAAAATTGAAGCATCATGAAAATATCAACCCTGACGAAGAGTGTGGAGAAGGAGGGAACTATATAATATCTGGAAATAGGTGAAGGTGGAGCAATACAATATGAACCAGTCAGAACAGTTAGAAATATTTTTTTTTTTTTTTACATTTATTTTACATTTGTTTACCAGGATTGGCTGACAGGGCCCATTTTCAGCGAAGGCCCGAGGAGAAAAGTTTCACAAAAAAGTTACAGTGTACATTTTATAAAGCAATTACAAAAGCATTTAAGACAAGTAAAAGAATTGTACATCTAAATTTAAGACAAGTAAAAGAATTGTACATCTGAGAATGTGGTAAGCACTTTACAGAGGTAAAAAGATTATTTGGAAATTTTTTTTTTTTTGGCAAGAGTAGACCTTAATGTTAGCATTGGTGTAGCTAGAATATATAACAATGGTTAATGAACATATTGGTTGATGTTTCATTAGTCTAAATAGCTAGAAGGCACTCTTAGCTCTGTTTTGTTAGGTTGATAAGAAGGTGGGGGGTATGTGGGGCAATTTACAGAATGGGATGGGTAGCTGTGAGATGTCTGTTATCACAGGGGGGAAGGATAGAGGGAGGTATGTGCTGTTAGCCTGGGCTGGTACAGGAGCAGAGCCATTTGCTGGTGAGGTGATCTTTTAGCAATTTTTTAATTGGTGTGGGTTAGTGATATTAATGATGTGTTGGAGAAGTGAGTTCCAAAGTTTGGAAATGTGGTAGGAGTAAAGGGTATCACCGGCTTTGTTGTTGCTTTTGGATACATGGAGGAGTGTTTTGTCTGAGGATCGGAACTGGCATGGGTTGGTATAGGGTTGGAGCATTTGTTGTAGAGCTGGGGTTCTATTTGGTTGGTATACTAGTTGGTGGGAGAAAGTGAGTTGGGTATAGGTTATTTGTTGAGGGAGTTCTAGCCAGTTTCTTTGATGGAGGACAGAGCAGTGATGAGATCTATATGGGGAGCTTGTGGCAAACTTGGCTATTTTATTGTAACATGACTCAAGTTTAACAAGGTTACTTTTGTTAAGGTTGGTAAAGACTGGAGCAGAGTAAAGAAGTGTGGATTACAGGTGAGTCCTAGTGATGCTTAGTCTAGATTGGTTTGTTAGGAAATGTTTGATTCTGTAGAGAGAACCTAGCTTGATATGTGTTTTTTTATAATTTGGGCTAGGTGTAGGTCAAATTTAAACTTGCAGTCAATTATAACACCTAGCAGTTTGGTTTGTGAAGTGGGGGTTAAGGTAGTGTTGTTGGATGAGTGAATTAGAAATGTGGGTGGGGAATTTGGTGTCTTGTTGGGGACAAAGAGCATAAGGTTGGTCTTATTTGGGTTCAGTATAAGGTTAGCGTTAGTTAGCCAAGCTTATACTTCTAGGAAGCTTTGCTGTGTTGTGGCCTGTAGTTGTGTTAGAGAGGATGCAGAGCAAATGAGGGTTGAGTCATCTGCATATTGGATGACTGAGGCAAGTGAGGTGGCTTTATGGAGTTGGTTTGTAAAAATGGTGAAGACAAAGGGGCCTAGTATGGAGTCTTGTGGAACTCCTATGTTGCCGGGAAGCAGAGATGATAGCTCCTGTTGCCATCTAACTGCTTGTTGACATTTAGTTAGATAGCTATTGAACCAGGCTAGGGAACAATGACTAAGGTTTAATGTGGCCAGATCTGATAGTAGTTTCTGGTGTGAAACTGTGGCCTTAGAGAAGTCTAGAAAGATAAATTATATAAATTTATTATAATTTCTGAGTTGATTTATTGTGTTGGTAAAGTTCAGGAGGGCGGTTGTGGTGCTATGGTGAGGGCGGAACCCATGTTATGTGTTGGATAGGAGGTTGTTGGAAAAAAGGCAGTTTAAGAGCTGGGAGTTAATACATTTTTCAAGAATTTTTGATAGAGGTGATACAATTGAGATGGGTCTGTACTTTATAAGTTCAGTAGAATTGCCCCCTTTGTGCAGGGAGTGATGTAGGAGACTTTCCAGAGTAGCAGGACGTAGTTTTTGGTGATAGACTGGTTTATGAGGATGGAGATGGGGTAGGCTATGGCTTTGGAAGCTGATTTGAGGAATTCTGATGGGAGGTTATCTGCAGCTAGGCTGGTGGGCTTTAGCTTACCGAGTAGTTTTTTGATGGTGTGAGTTGGGATGGGGTTAAAGGAGAAGGTGTTAGCACCCTCAATGTTGGTTATTGGGATTGTAGTAGTGGTGTTTTGGTCATAGTTAATGAATGAGTGAATTGTATTTATGAAAAAGGAGTTGAATTGTGTTGCAATGCTGTCATTTGAGGGAGGTGCATTGTGATTAGGGATGGAGGCATTTCCAGGTTGTATGAGTTTGTTTATGGTGGCCCAGAACTTTTGGGGGTTTATTTATTTATTGATTTATTGACATTTGTTAACCGGAAAAGTCCACTGGGTCAGAGAACCTATTTTCAGTGGAGGCCCGGGGAGAAAAGCTCCACAATACACACGTTTTTGACAATGATTGGTACAAAACATTCAGAAAAAAAATTCTAAATTCTAAATAAAGTGAGTATATAAAGCAAATATAGAACAAGTTAATAATTTCATAAGGTTTATACAGAGAATGTACATTTGAAGAAAACAGAGTGAACATTTGTTTTATTTTGCACATTTATGGAGTTTGAAGTTAGTAGTTAGAAGTTACCAGTTAAAAGTAAGTAAATAAGTATTTCGGGTGGTTTGTTTGTGTGGCAGGTGTATGATGGATTATTTAGGTAGTGTGCTTTTAAGGCTGTTTCCTGTGAGGAGGCTCCTTTGCTATTTGAGTCTAGGTAGTGAGTTCCGAGTTAGGGGCACCTCGCAAATTTGTTTTGCGCTGGGCAGGTTGCTTTCTTCACAACTAAAGCAGCAGGAGACACTTCAGGTGTCTGGGGTTTTTTTTGTGTTTTGTGCTGGGCAGTTAACGAACGCAATGGGACCGTGTTGCTGTGGGCTATCTCTTATTAGACTATCTCTTATTAGATTGAATCTAATATGGAAAATGCTCTGAAATGCAAGAATAAGGTTCATGCTACAAATCAGCATTCCCTCTTGTTCTAGTTTACTAAGTTGGGTTTACTAAGTTGGGTGTAAAAAAAATGGAAAGGCTATATAACTAGAAATTTATATCAGATTATATATAAAACATTGCTTGCCAAGATTATGTATACTTTAGTTTAACAGGAGACATGCTCTTCCATGAAAGTGACTGACAGTATTCAGTCATTAGGGAAAATAGTATCCCTGATGTTTGCAAATGAGCGCAGCAGAGGTAAGATTCTTAGAGGCCATTTACGCTAATGCAAAATGCCTTCAACATAATGAGATGCAAATGAGAAATTTTGTAAAGTGGCATATGCTATTGCTAATGAGGTGTTTTTGCAATTCATAGTCTAATTTTCATGTGATATGCACATCCCATGTTAAAAGCTGCGCTTTCCCTTTTATATCTGAGTTGCAATCCACAAACTTTCTGCCTTTAATGGTTTGTCCAAGTTCACAAACACACAAATGAAATATTTCCCTTAGCAACCCCTTCAATACTTTGCTTAAGTATGCACAAGCACTAAATGACACAAAATAATAATTTTGCCCAGTGATCCCTTCAGCAGTCTGACCTTGTATTCACAAGCACTTCACTGATACCAAAGTGAAACGTTTCCCCAGAGATCCTTTCAGTAGTTTGACCAAGTATGCACAAGCACCAAAATGAAATATTTCCACCAGTGATCATTTCACTAGTATGTCCAAGTACGCACAAACACAAAAATTAAATATTTCCCCAAGCAATCCCTTCAATAGTTTCACCAAGTATGCCCAATCATCAGACTGAAGCATTTCCCCCAAGTACTCTTCAGTAGTTTGTAAAATATGCACGAGCAGCAAAATGAAACATATTTTTGCTTAGTCTATATTATCTAGTCACTTCTGTTTCTCAGTGTGTTTAACATTATCTCTTTGAACTGCAACTTGTGGATACTTTATGTATTAATGATGTCCTTTTTCAGCTTGTTATAGCTGTCCAAATATTTGCAGCCAGTATATATGTATAGGTAAACTCTGCATGGGCTGATGCTAAATTTGTACTTAGTTAATACATCATTGTTCTGTTTTAGGCTTTGTAATAACTTTATTTACCTGTAACCATATTATGTCAATGAGGAGCTTTTCTCCCTGAGCCTCCTCTGAAAATGGGATATTATCCAAGGCAGACGTTCCTGGTAAACAAATGTCAAATAAATAAATAAATAAATAAATCTCCAAGAGATCCCTTCAGTAGTACGTCCATGTATGTACAAGCATCAAAATGTAACATTTCCTTCAGCAGTCCCTTCAGTACGTTCACCAAGTATGCACAAGCACCAAAATTAACATTTCCCCAAGCGATCCCTTCAGTAGTATGTCCATTTATGCACAAGCACTAAAATGAGGCATCCCTTCAATAGTTGCACCAAAATGAAACAATTCCCTTCAGCAATTCTTCAGTAGTATATCCAAGTATGCACAAGCACAAAAATGAAACATTTCCCCTATCTGTCTCTTCAGGAGTATGACTATGACTTCAGAAACACTTCACTGACACCAAAATGAAACATTACCCCTAGCAATCCCTTCAGTAGTTTGTCCATGTATGTATGCACAAGCACTAAAATGAATAATTGCCTCCAATGACCCCTTCAGTAATTTGTCCATATATGCACAGTCACTTAACTGACACTGAAATGAAACCTTTCCCCCAGTGATCTCCTTGGTAATTTGTCCATGTCTGCAAAAGCACATCAAGTGACACCAAAATAAAACATTTCCTGGAGCAATCCCTTATGTAGTTTGTCCATCTATACACAAGCACCAAAAAAAATAATTTCCCACAACAATCCCTTCATTAGTTTGCCCATGTATGCAAAAGCTCTTCACTGACACCAAAATGAAACACTTCCTCCAACGACCCCTTCAGTAGTTTGTTCATGTATGCAGAAGTACTACAATTTATAAAGAATATTTAAGTAAGGTAAATAATTGCACATCCTTTTAAAATGTATAGCAGTACATATTCCTTTTTTCCCCTTCCCCTGGCAACTCCATATTTTCATAGTAAATTGCTGCTTATTGGCAAAAGTTCAGGGCCATTTACATGTTTACTATGCAGATGAGGTCCTTCCTTTGTCTCTATAAATCCTACTGATACACAGACATGTAATGCCCCTTGTGTGGATATTAACTGCCCCCTACTGCTTATGCTTTAAGCATATTAGGCTTTTGCTACAGGGAGGCATGTTTTCCAAAATGCCTCTGCATTTTTGTAGTTACCCTGAAAGATGTGATTTGCATAAGCACATAGCACCACTCTTCATGGATTACTGCTGTGAAAATGTGAATGGCTGGAGTATGAGTACCACCCAATATGTACTGGTCAGTGCCTGTGAGACTGCATACATATTTGTTAACATCACCAGATCTGAACATAATGAAAGCTGTAAACCTTAAAGAAAATAATCCAAGGTGACTTCCTTGCTCAAGTGAACAGAAGCATTTATGTAAGAAGTCAGTAAGAATATAAAGATTAAGACCAGAAAAAAAAAAGAAAAAAGAAAGAAAGAAAAGAAAGAATACTGGAAAGCCCAGAATTTTAATGGAAATTATAGAGTACTGCTGGAACAACCACATACTAATCAACAGTTGTATGAATGGTTACGGTGAGGCAACATTAAACCAAAAGACAAAGGGTTAATAACTGCATTTCACCATAGTAGGCCACACATCCAATCCTTTACAAAACCTATTGTAAAAGTAGGAGATAAGACAAACGTATGTTTTCCATGCAAAACTAGGAACAATAGTGTATATTGCTGCATGCTGCAGTATGCTTATATCTGATGTGTTTACTAAAAGGCACAATAATAGGGCGAGCTTGTTACACTGGAGACTGTGCAAGCATATACAGGCAGTTGGGAAGCAATGGAAGCATGAACCCCAATTTATTACTGAAAATGAAGAAGTAATCATTTCATAAAATCATCCAAAATAGCAGTTATGAATGCACAAGAAAGGAAGGGGAAATAATGCAGATTTTGCAGTTGAAAACAAAAGGGAAAAAACGGCACTAATTACTTAAATGGTTATTCCTAGTGACTATAGTGCCTTATATACATGAAGATATAAAGTTCTAAGATATCAAAGCATGCAAGCAGAAACTAGTTCTTTTGACAGTAGGGACATTTGAGCTAACAAACAATAAATCCAAGCCTAGTGAAATATTTTGCCAATTCAGGTAGCCCATATGAACTACTGAGGGAGACAATTCTGGGTACAAAGTTGAAAGCAGCACTGATTTTGTGAACTTTATGCCCTGACTTAAAGAAGGGGTCCATTCATATCACATGTTAAAAAATAAAACCATAAAGAAGATAAATAAGGCAGTTCTTGAAATGACACCAGCCTTGTTAATGATGTGGAAGTTACTGTCCAAGTGAAACTGCAAGCTAACCTATGAACTCTTAAATCATTTACTTACCTTCCAGTAAAATATTCATTGTACTCAGGACTTGATACAGGTAGAGACTACTTTTAGAATTAGATAAAAATTCAGTTGTGCCATTAGAGAAAAAAACATAATACAAGAAAAATATGTTGCAGCAGAATGTCTTTCAAATTCAGTTTTACTCATT
>NC_056745.1:556566104-556681104 GCF_019279795.1 Protopterus annectens
AGTAAGCCAGTTGGCAACCCATTGAGTGATGTAGATATTTATGCCCAGCTTAGCAAGTTTATCTGTGATTCCAAAGTGGGGGATGGTGTCGAAGGTCATGGCGAGGTCCAGATAGACTGTGTGGACCACCTTACCCATGTCCACAGCTCTGGAGACTGATTCAAAGAAGTCAATCAGGTTTAGGAGACAAGATCAGCCCTTCACAAACCCAAACTGGGTGGGGTCCAGTGTCTACATGTTGCCAATGTCTTTGTTTATAATTTCCATGATAATGCATTCCATGCCCTTGCAGATCAGGCTTGTCATACTGATTGGACAGTAGTTCCTGGGATCCAAGGTGGATCCCCCCTCATGGAGTGGGATAACTGTAGCTGTGCGCCACTCAGTGGGCAAGAAGCCTGAGGTGAGGCTATGATTAAACATGACACTTAGGAGAGGTGCCAATTCATTTTGTAGTTCATGTTGTACACAGCCTGGGATGTCATCTGGTCCCATGGATGCTGTATTCCTAGCTTTGGAGTGTGCGGTTTCTACCTGTGTAGCCATGATTACCGGAATTTGGCAATCTTTTGGTATTGAGATGGGTCCTTTACGGGGTTGAGAGGGGGGTGAAGCTGGCACTAAATTGATGTGCCAAGATATTGGCAATATCCTTGGGATCAGTATATTTAATGCCATTCTGTTGAAGCTCAGAGTAGATCTGACCATTGCCATTTAGATTCTTGACATAACTATAGAATGCCTTGTGGTTGTCTTTGGAATCTTTGGCAATTTTATTTTCGTAACTAGCTTTTGAGGATTTTACAAGGGATCTCAGCTTTTAACTGAGGCAGGTGAGGGAGTTTATTGCATCCTGGGATTTTCCTCTTTTCTGCAACAGTTTCTTCCTTCTGTTGTATAGTTTTTTTATAGCAGGGGACCACCAGATTGGCTTCCTTTTTTTGGAAGAGAGCATCTTGGTTCTATTTGGGATGGCACGATTCATGCACGAGTTGATGTGCTTGTATAGTGCCTTAGTGTAAGATTCTGCAGTCGAACTTTCAGATCCCGTCTGCATGGGTGTCATGACGTTTGTCACTTCTGACTTCAGTAGCATGAAGTTGGATTTGGAGAAGTTTTTTTAAGGAGCTTTCCTTACTAGGGGGTGGGGGTGGGATGTACATGTCAAGCGTGATTTGCTTATTGTTAGACCTGACCAATGAGGGGGTGACCACTGATGTGGAGCATCTGTCTCCCATGTTGGTAATGACCGGGTCTAGGATATTGGAGCCCCTGGTGGGACAATGGATTAGTTGATCCAGGGCATTGGAATTTATGAATTCCAAGAACCGTTGGGAAAAGGAGTTGGTACCCAAGTAGTTTTCCCAGTTTATGGCAGGGTAGTTGAAATCACCCAGTATTAGGGTGTTTGGTTGTATCTTAATATTTTCCAGTATGTTTAGAAAGGTGTAGTGAGAATCTTGGGGCATGGTGGGGGATCTGTAGCAAGCTACAGTTTGGATTGCAGTCTTACCTAGTGTTAGTTGCACCTGGAGAATTTCAGATGCATTGTGTTGGGCAGCTAGCCAGGAGGTGTGAATATCCTTGGTGAATATGGACACTCCTCCACATTTAGTGTTTTGGTCTTGGTTTTGTGACCGAAAAGTGTGGTAAGAGTTGTAGCCTGGTATTGCAGGGGTGCTCTCTGGAGCCTTGAACCAAGTCTCAGTTACTGCACAGATATCGATGTTTTCCATTTTTAGGAGTGCCTCGAGAGAGAGTGCATTTTGTGGTTTCGACTTCTAGCATTGAGTAGCATTACCTTCAGATTTTGCATGGTTGTATCTGTTACGGTGGTGGTTTTGTCCTCTGAACCTTGCCTAAAAAAGGCACTATAGAGGTGGCAACACCTTAAGCCAATAACCTGAATCCCAGGGGTGACAGGTGCAGACCATCTCTGGCAAAGCATTGTGGTTTGTCGATCATGTCTTCCCAGGCAGACAGATACTGGATCCCCTTTGAATTACACCAGAAGCTTAGACAATTGTTGAAGTCAATCATTTTGTCCTTATACTGTGGTATCATTCTGGGCAAAGGCAGGATGCTATTCAGGGCTAGGGTCATACCTGCCTAGGCCACATGATCCGAGAGCGCTTCCATGTCTCTTTTCATGTAGTCCAGGGAGGTACGTCTCAAGTCATTCACTCCAGCATGGACAATGACAGAGTCATATTTGCACTTGTTGTGGAGTGACTTGAGTGCATGAGTTATGTGGCGGATCCTGGCACCCGACAGGCAGCTGACTGTAATTTTCTCCTTGTTCAGCCTGGTGAGTGGGACATTAGTGTGCCTGACTATAGAGTCACCTATGACTAAAGTGTTAGGTACATTGTTTTGCCTTAGGGGCTGTTGTTGGGTGGCACACTGGTGTTGTGAGCTATGTGTCACTTTGGTTGTGACTGGTGTTTGTTTGTGTTTCATCTTCGGAGGTCCTTGTTGCTTGGGCAGGTTAATGTTAGGAGCCTCCGCATATGTGGGTTTAGTGTTGCTATGTGTGGGTGTTGATGGTGTGGGTTTTGAAGGGCTATGAGTTGCTTGAGATGTAGTGCAGGTGTTAACCTTCTCTTCTTGACTGTCTAGCACAATCTTGGCTGGAGAGAGCTTTGCTTCTAATTTATCTATGTAAGTGCATCTCTCGCAGGTTGTAGTGTTGGGTGGTAGGAGGAGAGGGTTGTCTGTGTACATGAGGCAGTTGCTGCATTGCCCAAGAATGCCCAGATTCATGAGGTGGACAGGAGAAATCACCAGAAGCTGACCCTTGGACATACCTGTTTAGGTGCTTTTTTGTAAAGTATAAGAGCTGTTTTCCCTTACCTTTGCAAGGTACTTTGCAATTATAGGCTGTTAGTGCCTACGATTAATTTCTCCTTATTGACAAGGAGAGTTGAGTGCTTGTATCAGTTTCAGTCTTCCAAGTGCTTTCCAGCAGGTTCTAGAGCAAGTGTTAGTCACAGGGGATCAGATTTTAGGGCTGCTACTGAGAAGTCAGCTAATTCTAAGGGAAAATTTGAAGAGCACACTTTCTGGCACCTGGAATAGTTTAACTGTAGCCTTGTGGTGCTGCACAATGTGAAAAATGTGGAAACACACGCATTTTTAAGCCACAAAGTTGAAAGGGATAGATCAGCCCAAAAAGGCTAATAAAACTGCAATTTCAGAGCTGGAAACCACTCCTCTAGCATTTGATAGGCAGTACATTGCTCACCACTCCCACTGGTAAGCAGTAGGACTTCCCTCTACCACAGCAAGGTCTGGATAGCTCTGAACACAGAAAATAAAGTCCTGAGACAAGCAAAGCCTGGGATCTGGACAGGCTTGGATAGGTGGGAGATGAGCAAACAAGACAAGAGCTTAAGCCAGTAACCTGAATCCCAGGGGTGACAGGTGCAGACCATCTCTGGCAAAGCATTGTGGTTTGTCGATCATGTCTTCCCAGGCAGACAGATACTGGATCCCCTTTGAATGACACCAGAAGCTTAGCCAATTGTTGAAGTCAATCATTTTGTCCTTATACTGTGGTATCATTCTGGGCAAAGGCAGGATGCTATTCAGGGCTAGGGTCATACCTGCCTGAGCCACATGATCCGAGAGCGCTTCCATGTCTCTTTTCATGTAGTCCAGGGAGGTATGTCTCAAGTCATTCACTCCAGCATGGACAATGATAGAGTCATATTTGCACTTGTTGTGGAGTGACTTGAGTGCATGCGTTATGTGGCGGATCCTGGCACCCGACAGGCAGCTGACTGTAATTTTCTCCTTGTTCAGCCTGGTGAGTGGGACATCAGTGTGCCTGACTATAGAGTCACCTATGACTAAAGTGTTAGGTACATTGTCTTGCCTTAGGGGCTGTTGTTGGGTGGCACACTGGTGTTGTGAGCTATGTGTCACTTTGGTTGTGACTGGTGTTTGTTTGTGTTTCATCTTCGGAGGTCCTTGTTGCTTGGGCAGGTTAATGTTAAGGGCCTCCGCATATGTGGGTTTAGTGTTGCTATGTGTGGGTGTTGATGTTGTGGGTTTTGAAGGGCTATGAGTTGCTTGAGATGTAGTGCAGGTGTTAACCTTCTCCTCTTGACTGTCTAGCACAATCTTGGCCGGAGAGAGCTTTGCTTCCAGTTTGGCTATGTAAGTGCATCTCTCGCAGGTTGTAGTGTTGGGTGGTAGGAGGAGAGGGTTGTCTGTGTACATGAGGCAGTTGCCGCATTGCCCAAGAATGCTCAGATTCACGAGGTGGACAGGAGAAATCACCAGAAGCTGACCCTTGGACATGCCTGTTTAGGTGCTTTTTTTGTAAAGTATAAGAGCTGTTTTCCCTTACCTTTGCAAGTTACTTTACAATTATAGGCTGTTTAGTGCCTACGATTTTTTCTCCTTATTGACAAGGAGAGTTGATTGCTTGTATCAGTTTCAGGCTTCCTAGTGCTTTCCAGCAGGTTCTAGAGCAAGTGTTAGTCACAGGCGTTCAGATTTTAGAGCTGCTACTGAGAAACCAGCTAATTCTAAGGGAAAATTTGAAGAGCACACTTTCTGGCACCTGGAATAGTTTAACTGTAGCCTTGTGATGCTGCACGATGTGAAAAATTAAGCCACAAAGTTGAAAGGGATAGTTCAGCCCAAAAAGGCTAATACAATTACAATTTCAGAGCAGAAAACCACTCCTCTAGAGTTAGATAGGCAGTACATTGCTCACCATTCCCACTGGAAAGCAGTAGGACTTCCCTCTACCACAGCAAGGTCTGGATAGCTCTGAACACAGAAAATAAAGTCCTGAGACAAGCAAAGCCTGGGATCTGGACTGGCTTGGAAAGGTGGGAGACGAGCAAACAAGACAGTATTTTTTTTTTTGTTAAAACAGGCTAAACAATGCAATAATACTGTAAATAAACACAGAAAAGGCTAACACATGAGTGTGTAGTCCTAAACAGTAAATGCAATTAAATCTCAACAAAATTAGCAGTTTAAAACTTTTTAAATGAAGCAAGGCAAGTGCATTTTAATGAGGGCTAATATATATATCATGAGGGCTAATATATACTCCTTATGTACATTATCATGAGGGCTAAAATACACTCCTTATGTATGTCACGTACAGAGTATATATTAGCTCTCATGATAATGTACATAAGGAGTGTATATTAGTCCTCATGATAATGTACATACAGAGTGTATATTAGCCCTCATGATAATGTACATAAGGAGTGTATATTAGCCCTCATGATAATGTGCATATGGAGTGTATATTAGTCCTCATGATAATGTGCATAAGGAGTATATATATTAGCCCTCGTTATAATGTACATATGGAGTGTATATTAGCCCTCATGATAATGTACCTATAGAATATATATTAATTTATTCATTATTTTTATGTAACATTTGTTAACCGGGAAAGTCCGACTTGGAACAAAGCCAATTTTCAGCAGTGGCCCGGGGAGAAATGTCTTTGTAACTGTCTATATATATTAGCCCTCATTATAATGTACATAAGGAGTATATATTAGCCCACATGATAACGTACATAAGGAGTGTATTTTAGCCCTCAATATAATTACATACAGAGTATATATTAGCCCTCATGATAATGTACATAAGGAGGGTATATTAGCCCTCATGATAATGTACATCATCATCATCATCTTCTTTCGGCTGTTCCCATTAAGGGTCCCCACAGTGGATCATCTGTTTCCATTTCTTCCTGTCCTCTGCATCATGCTCTTCCACACCAACTGCCTGCATGTCCTCTCTCACCACATCCATAAACCTTATCTTAGGCCTTCCTCTTTTCCTCTTACCTGGCAGCTCCATCCTTAGCATCCTTTTCCCAATATACCCAGCATCCCTCCTCAGCACATGTCCAAACCAACACAATCTCACCTCTCTTGTTTTGTCTCCAAATGGTCCAACCTGAGCTGACCCTCTATTATACTGATTCCAAATCCTGTCCATCCTAGTCACACCCAGTGCAAATCTTAACATCTTTAACTCTGCCACATCCAGCTCTGACTCCTGCCTTTTTGTCAATGCCGCCATCTCCAACCCATATAACATAGCTGGTCTCACTACCCTCTTGTAGACCTTCCCTTTCACTCTTACTGGTATCCATCTGTCAGAAATCACTCCTGACACTCTTCTCCACCCATTCCACCCTGCTTGTACTCTCTTCTTCACCTCTCTTCCACACTTACCATTACTCTGAACTCTTTATCCCAAGTACTTAAACTCATCCATCTTTACCAACTCTACTCCCTGCATCCTCACCTTTCCTCTACCCTCCCTCTCATTTACACGCATATATTCTGTTTTAGCCCTGCTGACCTTTATTCCTCTCCTCTCTAAAGCATATCTCCACCTCTCCGGGGTCTCCTCAACCTGGTCCCTACTCTCACTACATATCACACTGTTATCTCACACATCTTAGTCCAAGGGGCCTCCTGTCTGATCTCATCTGTCAACCTGTCCATCACCAATGCAAATAAGAAAGGGCTCAGAGCTGATCCTTGATGTAATTCCACCTCCACCTTAAATGTATCTGTCACTCCCACTGCAGTCCTCACCAATGTCACACTACACTCGTACATATCCTGTACCACTCTTACATACTTTTCTGACACTCCCGACTTCCTCATACAATACCACAACTCCTGTCTAGGCAACCTGTCATATGCTTTCTCTAAGTCCACAAAGACATAATGCAACTCATTCTGACCTTCTCTGGATTTCTCCAACAACACTCTCAGAGCAAACATTGCATCTGTAGTGCTCTTTCCTGGCATGAAACCATAGTGCTGATCACTAATCATCACCTCCCTTCTTAACCTAGCTTCCACTACTCTTTCCCATACCTTCAAGCTGTGACTGATCAGTTTTATCCCTCTGTAGTTACTGCAGCTCTGCACATCACCCTTATTTTTAAAGATAGGTACCAAAACACTTTTTATCCACTCCTCAGGCATCCTCTGACTTTCCAAAATTTCATTAAACAATCTGGTTAAACATTCCACTGCCATTTCTCCTAAACACCTCCATGCTTCCACTGGTATGTTATCTGGGTGAACAGCCTTTCCATTCTTCATCCTCTTCATAGCTGTCCTAACTTCCTCCTTTTGGTAATCTGTTTCACTTCCTGATTCACTGTCCCCACATCATCCAACCTTCTCTCTCTCTCTCATTCTCTTCATTCATCAGCCCTTCAAAGTACTCTTTCCATCTGCTCAACAAACTCTCCTCACTTGTGAGTACATTTCCCTCACTATCCTTTATCACTCTTACCTGCTGCACATCTTTCCCAGCTCTGTCCCTCTGTCTAGCCAATCGGTACAGGTCCTTTCTCCTTCTTTTGTGTCCAATCTCTCATACAACTCTCAATATGCCTTATCCTTAGCCTTTACCACCTCTCTCTTTGCCATGCGCGTCATCTCCTTATACTCATGTCTACTTTCTTAATCTCTTTGACAATCCCACTTCTTCGCCAGCCTCTTCCTCTGTATACACTCCTGTACTTCCTCATTCCACCACCAGGTCTCCTTGTCCTCCTTCCTCTGTCCAGATGTCACACCAAGCACCTTTTTAGCAGTCTCCCTTATTAGCTCTGCTGTAGTTACCCAGATATTTGGTAACTCTTCACTGCCTCCCACTGCCTGTCTTAACTCTTCCCTGAACTCCACCTCACAATCACCCTTTTTTAGCTTCCACCATTTAATCCTTGGCCCTGCTTTCACACTCCTCCGCCTCTTCTTGATCACCAACTTCATCCTACAGACCACCATTCTATGCTGCTTAACCACACTTTCCCTGTCACCACTTTACAGTCTCCAATCTCCTTCAGACTGGCCCTCCTACATAGGATATAGTCCACCTGTGTGCATCTTCCTCCACTCTTGTACGTCACCCTATGCTCCTCCCTCTTCTTAAAATACGTATTCACCACAGCCATGTCCATCCTTTTCACAAAATCCACAATCATCTGACCTTCTGCATTCCTCTACTTAACACCATACATACCCATCACTTCCTCATCCCCTCTGTTCACTTCACCAACTTGCCCATTAAAGTCCACTCCAATCACTAGTCTCTCACCCTTGGGTACACTCACCACCACTTCATCCAACTCCCTCCAAAATGTTTTCTTTCTCATCCACCTCACACCCAACTTGTGGAGCATATGCACTAACAACATTCATCATTACACCATCAATTTCAAGCTTCATAAACATCACTCTATCAGACACTCTCTTCACCTCTAAAACACTCTTGGCATACTGTTCCTTTAGGATTACCCCTACCCCATTTCTCCTGCCATCCACACCACGATAGAACAATTTGAACCTGTCTCCTATACACCTGGCCTTACTTCCCTTCCATCTGGTCTCTTGCACACACAATATGTCAAACTCTCTCCATCATATCAGCTAGCTCTCTCCCTATACCAGTCATACTGCCAACATTCAAAGTTTTTACCCTCACTGCTACACTCCTAACCTTCCTCCTCTCTTTCTGTCTTCGGGCATGCCTTCTCCCTCCTCTTCTCCTTCGGCCAACAGTAGCCCAATTTTCGCCAGCACCCTGTTAGCTAACATTACTGGTGGAGGTCGTTGTTAACCCGGCCTTGACCGATCCAGTATGGAAATATGAAATGTTCTCCGCATAAGTCATTTGGCAATACAGAGTGTATATTAGTCCTCATGATAATGTGCATAAGGAGTATATATTAGCCCTCATGATAATGTACATAAGGAGTGTATATTAGCCCTCATGGTAATGTTCATAAGGAGTATATATTAGCCCTCATGATAATGTACATAAGGAGTATATATTAACCTTCATGATAATGTACATAAGGAGTGTATATTAGCCCTCATGATAATGTACATAAGGAGTATATATTAGCCCTCATGATAATGTACATACAGAGTGTATATTAGCCCTCATGATAATGTACATAAGGAGTATATATTAGCCCTCATGATAATGTGCATAAGGAGTATATATTAGCCCTCATGATAATGTACATAAGGAGTGTATATTAGCCCTCATGATAATGTACATATGGAGTGTATATTAGCCCTCATGATAATGTACATAAGGAGTATATATTAGCCCTCATGATAATGTACATAAGGAGTGTATATTAGCCCTCATGATAATGTACATAAGGAGTATATATTAGTCCTCATGATAATGTACATACAGAGTATATATTAGCCCTCATAATAATGTAGATAAGGAGTATATATTAGCCCTCATTCTGCCTTCTAAAAGTGGCACTTCACATGGGTACTATGGGAGCAAAGGAGGAGGTAAGCTAAAATCATCATCATTGCCACCCGCACCAAGATTAACCTTGATATAGGAAATATATGAAAGAAAAATGCTGAAGGTAGATCAGTGGAGTTCTTGTGCTGCATTAAAGTAATGAGGGCAGGACAGCTCTTAGTCTGTGATGTGGGGATAGGAACGTGTGAAAAGGTGAGGGTTTTTTCTTTTTTTCTGGTTGGACTGTGTAATATATGGTGTTTTAAGAAGTGATAAAGCAACACAGACTATGTGGTTGGAACGCAGTAGCAAAAAGTGGACAGGAAGAAATACACAGTGGCAATCTGTCATATGCTACAGGCATGTGTGTGTTTCATGGTATCCTGCTCTACGGAAAGGAGAAGGAAAGCACACAAGGATTAGCGTCTTGCTTTAAACTTTGAGTTCAGCCGCTATAAACTGCATCATCACCAGGTGCTGCATGTTCTCTTAAACTGCTTGTCTTCTTCTATGAACTGTTTACTGTATTGAAGTTGTAATTCATGTTTACTGTTAGAATCAAGGACTAACATGGTGGTTGTTACCTACTACAAATATTATTCTTTCAAGGGGAGTACAAAATGATCTTTCCATTATAAGAATTTTACTGTTTTTTCCAATATTGCCATTTAGCTGAACACCTGATATCCTTAAAGGGTAATTTGCATATATCCCATGTTGCTTCTGATACAAGAGGTTTCAGGTATCATGCAGTGGAAAGTCTAGCTTTGCTAGATTTTTCTTTTTATGTTTTTTAACCAGTTGGTTTTCCTGTGTGACCTTATTACTCGTTGTTTTACTTTGCTGTTTGGGATATTTTGTAGACACCCTTATGTTTATGGACATCAGTTGGGTATGACAACCCTGTGTTTCCAAAAGTCAAACATTCCTCTTATCCTGTGCTGATGATGCTATAAGAAGGCAGAAACATGCATGCCCATAGCTAGAGGGGTTTGGCTTTGATGGCCTGAAATTGTCCATAAATAGACTTAAAAGTAAAAGAAAAAGTCATGGACATTCAGTATTGCAATTTAGCTGAAACACCAAATATCCTTAAAGGGTAATTTGCATATATCCCATGTTGCCTCTGATATAAGAAGTTTAAGGTATCACACAGTGGAAAATCTAGCTTTGCTAGATATTTCTTTTTGTGTTTTTTAACCAATTGGTTTTCCTGTATGACCTTATTACTCATTGTTTTACATTAGTGAAATAGAGAATGTCCACAGCAGCCCTTTGTGGTTTGTAGATGGTAAGCAGTTATTTCTCATTTGACCAAAGGGGATGATTTGGAAGACAGTATTAGAGTAGGGAGGGCTGATTGCTGGTCAGGTGGGTGGATGATTTTGTGGGTTAAGATGAGCCAGGTACAAGATAGGTGGTGAGGAAGTTCAAGTCAGTTAAGTGTTTTTAGTGCTAAACAGTGGTGGATCTGGAAGGTTTGTTGCAAATGAATCTGGTGACTTTATTGTAACATTATTCAAGTTTAGAACTAAGTGAGGCTTTTAGGTTGGTCATTATAGAACATATAGAAGACAGGGTAAGAGGTAAGTGGTAGCCTGAGTTACCTTTGCAGACTTTGTAAGGAATTTCTTTAATCAATGAAGGGTACCTAGTTTTTTATGGGTTTTCTTGATGCTATTGTGAATGTGTAAACCAAATTTAAGATTGTCATCAACTGTCATGCCAAGTAGTTTTTTCTTCTCTGTTGTCCAGAACTGGTCATGATGGAGTATCATGCAATGTAAAACCTCATAGGAAATCTGGAAGCTCAAAGAGTTATGCAAATTATTTTGACTGCTGGGATTAGCCACAAAGATAAACTGTAAAAACTTTTCAAAACGTGGTTGTTATAACTGTATAAATCCAACATAAAAACAACCACTAAATAAAATCCAGAATTACTTTAATCTCACAGTTCAGTAAACTTTTTTGTCTGTCAATGAGACTTCATCTGACTGGGGAGCAAAATTCACAAGACCCTTTGTACAACAAAGATAAACAGACTAACAGATGACATTTTATTATGGAAAATATGTTGCTGACTTTGAAGCTTAATAACAGAGGTTATTTGATGTAATTGACATAGCGAACTTTTAAAGAAGTCAAAGATTGGAGGAATAATAAATACCGATCTTGTAAAAAGGTTACAGTGGTAGCACCTAATAACTCTGACATTAGGAATGATTTAATATGGTTATGGTAGTTCTTCAATGGATGAAATGAGTAATCAGAAAATACTTAAGATTTAATTGGAAAATGTTAACTGAATTTCAAGAAACTTTTGAGAAAGTAAGAACAGAGCCTTGTATCTTTAGAATAAGAGGCAACAATCTAAAAGACATGTTTAATGTAATGTTTACCTGTCACCTCCAGATGGAGGAAAAGCAAAGAGTGTGTATAAATGCTATGTTTGTAATTATTGTCAGTTTTATTAATGTTGGTACTGAAAAGCCAACTATTAGAAATAAATTAATCAATATTCCAGGAGCTTTTAACTGCAAATCTATGTATGTAGTGCATTTATCTATCTATCTATCTATCTATCTATCTATCTATCTATCTATCTATCTATCTATTTAGTTATTGGCATTTGTTTACTGTGAAAGCCTGGGGCGAAAAGCTTCAATGTATCATATTTAATACAATCAATATTTACAGTAACACACTTTATAATGCAGATTCAGTGAATGCACAGCATAACAGTCAGTATAATAAAATATGTACAGATATTCACAAACATTAATATACAAGCATTGTACTGAGAATTTACAGATAGAAGAGTGATGTATAAGATAAGTAGCAGTAATTTCAGAAATACAACAGAGTGACATATTAGAGGGGATAAGCAAGTTTAAGCATTAATAGAGACGCAGCAATGGATGGCTTGGGCTAAAGGAAAGTCTCTCTGTTGATCAGTGGCAGTGAATAACATTGAGCAGCTTCCCTGCCCCCCGTAGGAGTGGTTACTGACTTGAAACTGTAGTTTTATTGTCCGTTTTGGGTCTATTCCTGCTTCTTTCCAGCTCCTGCTATCAAGCATGCCTTAACGTGCTTTAGCGCGATTTAGCACGGAGTTGCCACTAGAGCAGCATCGGGCAGCGCCGGTTTAACAAGGTTAAACTTTTTCTGGCTCCATAAAGTGTGTTCTTCAATTTTTCCCTTAGAACTGCTCTGTTAGGAACCTAAACAGTTTACACCTTCACTAAAAAGCACAGCACTTGTTCCTAATTGCTTTTTCTTCTCAAAAAGCTCAGCACTTGTCTTAAAAGCATATCCCTTGTCTTATAAGCATTTTCTTTGCAGGTCAAGCACTCCTATATTATACAAATCCCTCACTTGCAAAACCCCCAGGAGTGCCCACTTCCCTGCTAAGCCCTCTACTTTTCTGTCTCATACCAACTCATAATTCTTTCTAGCATGTCGAAGGGTCAGATGCTGGCATCCTCTCCCAGTTGGTGAATCTGGGAATTCTGAGGCAATGTTACAATTGCCTCATGTACACGGACAACCCTCTCCTCCTCCCACATAACACTAACACTTGCGAGAGATGCAGCTATTTAGCCAAACTGGAGGCTGAGCTCTCTCAACTCAGGACTGGCAAGACCAGGCAGGAGGAGAAGGCAACTACACACACCACAATACAAGTCTCACATAACTCAACCACACCACTGAATCAAACACATAAACACACTAAGACATACTCGGAGGCTCTGAGTAAAAATTTACCTAAACAGCAAAGGCCTCCAAGGCAGACACCCAAGCAACTGCAAACTCAAGGCACTACACAAACAACACATAAAAAACAAAATCAGTGTGCAAAGCAGTCACTGCCCTTAAGGCCAAATGCAACACCAAACATACTTGTCATAGGTGACTCCATAGTCAGACACACTGACGTCCCACTCACCAGGCTGAACAAGGAGAAGGTCACAGTAAGCTGCCTATCAGGCGCTAGAATCCACCACATAACACAAGCACTCAGGTCACTCCACGGCAAGTACAAGTATGACACAGTCATTGTCCATGCTGGTGTGAACGACCTGAGACGTACCTCCCTGGACTACATGAAAAGAAACATAGAGGAGCTCTCTGATTATGTAGCCCAGGCAGGCATGACCCTGACCCTGAGCAGTATCCTTCCTTCACCACGAATGATGCCACAATATAGTGACAAGATGATCAGCTTTAACAATTGGCTTAATTTCTGGTGTCATTCAAAGGGGATCCAGTGTCTGTCTGCTTGGGATGACATGCTTGACAAGCCACGCTGCTTTGCAAGGGATGGCTTGCACCTGTCACCCCTGGGATTCCGGATATTGGCTAAGGCTCTTGCCACCCCATAGTGCCTTTTTAGGCAAGGCTCAAATTCTAAACCTACCACCCTTGAAAACATAAACGGGATGAAACTAAGGGTAATGCTGCTCAATGCCAGAAGTCTAAATCTCAAAATGCACGCACTCGAGGCCCTTCTCAGTATGGAGAACATCGATGTCTGTGCTGTGACTGAAACCTGGTTCAAGGCTCCTGAGAGCACCCGGCACTATCAGGTTTTACCTCATATCATGCGTTCCGCCCCAAAACCCGGACCATACCACAAAAGGAGGGGTGTATCCATATTCATCAAGGATACCCACACCTCCAGGTTGGTGGCTACGCAAGCATCGGAAACCATCCAGGTGCAATTAACCATAGGCAAAACTGCTCTACAATTTGTAGCATGCTACAGGCCACCCTCTCAAACTCAGGAAACCCACACAGCCTTCCTAAAGACACTGGAGGGTATAAATGTATCACCAAACACCATCATATTGGGTGACTTCAACTACCGAATATAGACTGGGAACATTACTCAAGCCCCAACTTTCTAGCCCAAAGGTTCCTGGAGCTCATAAATTCAAATGCCATGGAACAACTAGTCACCGTCCCCACAAGAGGAGAAAATATACTAGATCTCATCATCACAAACATGGGGACAAAATGCTCCACACCGAAGTATATCCCTCTTTGGTGAGATCAGATCATAAACTAATCTCACTAGAAATCCACATCCCACCCCCACCCCAAACAAAAAAGACCACAGTGAAGAACTTCTCTAAAGCAAACTTCCCACTACTCAAGACAGGTGTGGTATCCTTCAAGGCCCCCGAGCCAATGGAAACCACAACCCAAGCTGCGGAAGCCCTTACAAATGCCTTCTATGAACACCTTCAGGACTGCATGGATCAGGCAATCCCAAATAAAACCAAGACTCTTTCCTCCAAGGGCAAACGTCCAGTCTGGTGGACCCCAGCCATAAACAAATTTTACAATAAGAGGAGAAAGCTATTACATGATAGAACAAAATCCCAAAAAGGGAAGGCATCTTTGATCAGTACTAGCAAGAAACTACGATCCCTCATAAAATCATCCAAGGCCAACTTTGAGAAAAAAATTGCCATAGATTCAAAAGACAATCATAAAGCCTTCTTCAGCTATGTCAGAAACCTGGGTGGAAACTCCCAGATATGCTCAGAATTAGTCCAAAATGATACAAAAATCACTGAACCCACAGACATTGCCAACATACTGGCAGACAGGTTCAGCGCAAACTTCACCCCCCTCTCCCCCCCAAAAGGAGAGATAACTATCCCAACAGAGTGTAGCCTCCCAGACATTTCAAATGCGCAGGTGAAATCTGCTCTCTCTAAAGCTAAAAACACAGCATCAATGGGACCGGATGGTGTCCCCGGCTGTGTGCTACATGAACTCAATGAAGAACTAAACCCGCACATAAGGCAGCTGTTTAATCTTAGCCTTACCACAGGATATGTGCCCAAGGAGTGGCATACGGCAACTGTGGTCCCACTCCACAAAGGCGGTGCCTCTACAGACCCTGGTAATTACCGCCCCATAAGCTTAACAAGCCTGGTCTGCAAAGCTATGGAGAGGATCATAATGGAACTCATAAACAAGGACATAGGGGACTTGCAGACCTTGGACCCAACCCAGTTTGGCTTTGTCAAGGGCAGATCTTGCCTTTTGAACTTGGTCAACTTCTTCGAAACAGTTACCAAGGCCATTGATGAGGGAAAGGCAGTCCATACAGCCTACCTTGACCTTGCAAAAGCTTTCGACACAATACCCCACTCGGGTATCATAGAGAAACTTACCAGCTTAAATGTAAACCCATATGTCACAAGATGGGTTGCAAACTGGCTAAAGGACAGAACCCACAGGGTTAGAGTTGCTGGAGCCATGTCAGACTCCAAGCCGGTTACAAGTGGTGTCCCACAGGGCTCAGTCCTTGGCCCCCAATTGTTCGGCATCTACTTCTCAGAAGTACAGGCAAACATAGGAGGACTATGGCTGACAAAGTTTGTGGATGACTGCAAACTGGGTGCCATAGAGGATAGTACATCGGACACAGACATCCTTCAGAGGGGTCTCACGGAAACTGATAGCTGGTGCCAGAGCCATGGCCTGAAGTTAAATGCAAAAAAGTGTATAGTCATACCCTTCGGGAAAAGCAAGGTAACCCCAAGCTACCATATAGGTGGCAACCCACTAAGCACAGAAGAGGTTATCAGGGACCTGGGTACCCAGGTTGACAGTGGCCTCTCGTTTGACACTCACGTTGCTAAAGTGGTTCGAAAGACCTTCTACATTGCCCATCTGATCATGAAGGGATTCACATCCAGTTCAAGTGAGGTCATTGTTCCCCTGTACTCTTCACTTATCAGACCAATGATCGAGTACAATGCCCCATTCGGGATGTATCTCACCCGACACCTGCAGCAATTGGAGAGACCACAAAAGTTCCTCACCAAAAGGATAAAGGGACTCCAAAACCTGTCATATACTGCCAGACTGAAGAAACTCCAACTCTATTCAGTTGCATACCGTCTGCTCAGAGGTGACCTGTGCCTGACATACAAGGCCATGACCAACCCGGAATTAATGGACATGCTCCACCTCCAATCCAAATCCACCAGAACCACTAGAGCAAGTGACTTAAACCTTAGCACGGATATAAATAGGATGTGCTGGAGGGATAGATTTATCACCCAGAGACTCCCCATGCTGTGGAATAAAATCCCGGTCCATGTGAGGCAGAGCACCTTGCTGGCTCTGTTCAAGAGAAATCCTGACCGGTGGATGGGAGCTCGTAGGTTTACCCTGGGAATCATCTCTGTGTCACTGCTGGACAGAGGCACACCAAACTAATGGGCACATTATTTCTAACATAAGGGGTGGCGTAAGCCACATAACTTTGGGCTAGGCTTATAAATGCCTTAGGGCAGATAGCCTAGTATAAACCTATGAACCTATAATTTGGTTATGCTAATTAGAACTAGGTATAGTAGTTTAAGTACTACAATAAAGTGAAGTAACAGAAGTGAATAAGCAGGTTATGTGAGTCAATGTTTTTAAAGGGAGGTAAAAGAAAGGTGCTGAAGGGTGTTAGAGACCTATGCCCCAGATAAGGAGCAGGGACGAAGTCAGGAGTCAGAGAGGAAGATTTTTAGTAATGGTTTGAAAAGATGCAGGTGAAAGATAGACCTGACTGATATAGTAATTTTATTTCAAGTTCTAGATACCAGACACCCTTATGTTTATGGATATCAGTTGGGTGTAACAACCCTGTGTTTCCAAAAGTCAAACATTCCTCTTATGTTGTGCTGATGATGCCATAAGAAGGCAGAAACATACATGTCCACAGCTAGAGGGGTTTGGCTTTATTGGCCTATAACTGTCCATAAATAGACTTAAAAGTAAATGAAAAAGTCATGGACATTCAATATTGCCATTTAGCTGAACACCTGATATCCTTAAAGGGTAATTTGCATATATCCCATGTTGCTTCTGATACAAGAGGTTTCAGGTATCATGCAGTGGAAAGTCTAGCTTTGCTAGATTTTTCTTTTTATGCTTTTTAACCAGTTGGTTTTCCTGTGTGACCTTATTACTCGTTGTTTTACTTTGCTGTTTGGGATATTTTGTAGACACCCTTATGTTTATGGACATCAGTTGGGTATGACAACCCTGTGTTTCCAAAAGTCAAACATTCCTCTTATCCTGTGCTGATGATGCTATAAGAAGGCAGAAACATGCATGCCCATAGCTAGAGGGGTTTGGCTTTGATGGCCTGAAATTGTCCATAAATAGACTTAAAAGTAAAAGAAAAAGTCATGGACATTCAGTATTGCAATTTAGCTGAAATACCAAATATCCTTAAAGGGTAATTTGCATATATCCCATGTTGCCTCTGATACAAGAAGTTTAAGGTATCACACAGTGGAAAATCTAGCTTTGCTAGATTTTTCTTTTTGTGTTTTTTAACCAATTGGTTTTCCTGTATGACCTTATTACTCATTGTTTTACATTAGTGAAATAGAGAATGTCCACAGCAGCCCTTTGTGGTTTGTAGATGGTAAGCAGTTATTTCTCATTTGACCAAAGGGGATGATTTGGAAGACAGTATTAGAGTAGGGAGGGCTGATTGCTGGTCAGGTGGGTGGATGATTTTGTGGGTTAAGATGAGCCAGGTACAAGATAGGTGGTGAGGAAGTTCAAGTCAGTTAAGTGTTTTTAGTGCTAAACAGTGGTGGATCTGGAAGGTTTGTTGCAAATGAATCTGGTGACTTTATTGTAACATTATTCAAGTTTAGAACTAAGTGAGGCTTTTAGGTTGGTCATTATAGAACATATAGAAGACAGGGTAAGAGGTAAGTGGTAGCCTGAGTTACCTTTGCAGACTTTGTAAGGAATTTCTTTAATCAATGAAGGGTACCTAGTTTTTTATGGGTTTTCTTGATGCTGTTGTGAATGTGTAAACTAAATTTAAGATTGTCATCAACTGTCATGCCAAGTAGTTTTTTTATGTGAGGTAACTTCAATCATGATATTTAATGAAAACATTTTAAACATCTTCTCAAGGTAATGGAATTTTGAAAAAAAAAAAAAAAACAAAAGTAATTTAGTTTTGTGGGAATTAGTAGCAGGTGATTATCTTGTAACCTCCACAGCAGGGCTAGCCACCTGATGTTATAAACCTTGGCTCTAGATAATTATCACTGTTGAAGTGCCACCCTGACTTCATGTGCAAAAATGGGAAAAAGAGGTTGTAGATGGATGGATTATCTTCTAACCAACTTTCAACAGAGTTAAAGGCATCTTGAGTAATTCTCTGAAGATATATGAGGCTGTCTAAAATGCATATTACTGCAGAATTGTCATCATATTGCATGAGAGCAAGTTGTTGAGAGGATTTATCTAGATTGTTAATGAATATTTTGAAGCATAGAGGACCAAGAATGGTGTGTTGTGGCATGCTAAAGTTGCCAGAAGGAAGGGAAAAAAAGTGGTGAGCTATTTAACAGACCAGTGTCTATCAGTTAAGTAGTTGTTAAACACAGTAGTGTTGGCTGTGATAGCCCGAGGGGAGATGGTTGGTCTTTTAGTACAGTTATGTAATTCTTTAAAGTGTTGTAGATTTTTGTGGAGAGGTATGTTTTAACCATTCATTCCAAGCCCTATCCCCTTCATACATTAGGTGCCTGCTTTGAGTGGATAACCAACGTGTATGGTTATTCTTTACTTGTTTTTTCCTAGTTGGAGCCAGACTATTGATGATTTTTCAAGAAAGGTATGTTACATTTTTGTACTGTCACATCAAGTGGAATTTTTTTTCAGGATATACCAGTTAAAGGAGCCTAGAATTCTATTTAAATATATCAGGATTAAAATTAGTGAGGTTACAGGGAGTTCTAAGCAAGTGTTTGATATGATGGGCACTGAGTCTGTTTGTTTATAAAGGAAGGTGGTCCTTGAGAGAATCAGAGAAGGTGCCACTGGAGACATAATTAGTGTAATGCAACAACAATATCCAATTGAGAATTGAGCCATTGTTTTTGGGATAGTTATAAGATGTGGAAGAGGAAATGAGTTGAGTCAAGCCAAATAGGCTGAGGCTATGGGTATTTTATGGACATTATCTGCCAGTCTAAATTAGCATCACTTAGGATTATCTTTATATTAGAAATTCAATGTGAGATCCATTTAGGATATTTTCCAGCATTGTAGTATTATTGCCCAGAGGAATATAGAATACTATAACATATAGTTGTTTATGGTTATTTAGTTTTAGATTTGAGATGAGAAGTTCAGTGTTATAGAATTTGGAAATAGGTTCAGTATGACTTCAAGATAGTCAGAGTATGGAAAAGTTACTCTAGCACTTTTTTTTTTTTTTTTTTTTTGTAGTTCTACCAGCCCTGATGATATTATAAGCAGGCAGTGATATTTCAGAGGTACATGTTTGGTTTTTTAGCCATATTTCAGTTATAGCAAGAATATCTGGTTTATTATGGGTGATCCATGAATGGAGTTCTGAAATTTTATGATAGATGCTACAGGTATTTAAGGAAGTTAATTTAAGCTGTTTGTGGGAGTTTGATGTAGGTGGGTTAGGTTTTGATGGTGGTAGTGTGGTCCATGTTTTTGAAGAAGATGGGTGGGCTGAGTAGGAAGGGATGAAATTTGGAGACAACTGTGGAGTCAGGATGGGTGGATGGGACAGGGCTGGGGTGAATATCCCCAAAGAATGGTAAGACAAAGAGAAAGATGAATAAGTTTGGTAAGCTTACTGTGGTTTAATTTTAAGAGTTAATTTTATTTTGATTTGGTAGGAGTAAGGGTTTAGTAATTTAAATGTGAAGTAAAAATTGGGTAAGTCAGAGTATATGTTGAAAGCAATTAGTGGTGAATTGGGATGATTTAGTTAGTTAGAGATGAAGCAGATAGTGGGCAAAATGCATCTAAGATTGAGTAATATATGATCATTTGTACTGTGATAAAACAGGAAAACTAAGGGGTGAAGTAATATTTAAGAGAAGTATGGTAAGCAGGTTTGTAGAGAGATAGGTCAGTGAGACAAGAGCTAAAATACTGGGGTAGCAAATATAGAAGAAGTAGGAGTTGTTAGATGAGTTGGATGGAGTAAGTTGTGATCACTTGGCGGGTCAGTTAGTAAATATAATGGAGGAAAGAAATGTGGTATTCTTAAATGCAGACCAGTGGTTTAGGAGTTGTTTCTCTATTATTGTGCCCAGAGTATATTTGTATTTATGTGCATGCCTTTAGGAGAGTGGGACATAGGTGGAGTTCTGGGTGAAAAAACAAGTCCCATAAATGTAATGCCATGAGGGTGGCTTGTGAATTGAGGGTGACAGGAACGTAGCAGAAAACAGTTCCAACACCTGGAGGAGGAGTCTTTATCTGTTATGCTTTCAGTGGGACAATGTTACGTAATAAGAACAGCAGTCTGACACATGCTTTTGAAGCACATGGGTTATGTTACTCCATTAGACTGCAGTTACAGTAGAACTGTTTTGAAGGAATAAAGTACTGCAAAACACTATGAATCTAGTATGAATCTACATGTGAGTTATCCTTAGAGTTTCACAGAAAACAAGATGAGTGCAGGAAAGTTTGCAGAGCAGAACAGAGGGAAACAAACTTAATTTGTTTAAGAAAGCAGCAGATACAATATAATCAGTTATGTGAAGGAGAAAAAGGTCAGCAAGTCATGCAATGAATATAAGATGTAAGCATGGGTTCTGTGATAGGACCTTGCAGTCTCATTACTAGTATAAAGCAATGAACAGCAACACATAGAACAGCAATCCACTATAAGCCATAAAGGAAAACTTTGACCTCCCCTACAGTTTAACTCAATCATTAGGTTTCTTTTCTCCATACAATATGGTTCCAGTATTGTGTGGGTACCAGAAAACTGCTTGTACATTTTAAAACTTTTATTTCCTTGCCTTGGAGTCAAAGGAAGGGAAGAAAGTGCACATACTTTATTTTTTAAGCTTAGCTTCTCACATACTTTGCAGACATATCATAGACACAGATAAATCTGTAGTTTACCATATTGGGTACTGCTGTCAGTCTTAGATGGGCAATTAATCCTGCTAATATCAGAAGCACAGCAGCTGCTATAAAAAGTGAAAGCTTTGAAACCATTTTCCACTGTTTTTATTGCAGAGAGGAGGAGAACTTTACACTCCCCTTTCATAGCAAAACAAAGCAATTAGATCAGTCAGGAGTTTGAGGCAGTTGTCACCTCTTCTGATAAAATTACATAAGCAGCATCACAGTATTGAAATGCTAAAGTTTAAATGGTCATTTATAATATTGTATATGTTAAGATAACTTAAATATAGTTATCAAACATTTCTGTGACATTTAGGGAAGTCAGAAAATATTTTATTCCTATAAAGTATCAACACATTTGCAATTTTCTGACACCCTCCCACACAGGACAGAAGTGCAGAAAGAGAGGCAGGTGGCAACCCTATCAACTAGGTGCACTGATACTGTTCATAAAATGGTCTTTTATGTTTTTTGTGACATCCTTCCAGAGGGAGATGCTTGGTAAGAGACTGCCTCTGACTTTGAGTCAGTCCTTACATTGTTAGCGCATGAGCATTTTCCAGTCCGCAAAATAAATGTGACCATTGATGGCAACCATAATATACAGCTGAATTTACTTTAACATTCATTTACTATGTGCCCCTTGCATTAAAAACATTAAGAAAAGGAAATCAGAAGTACTTAATTGTGTTTAAATGCACATGTCTGACTGTGTGTGTGTCTGTGTGTGTGTGTGTGTGTGTGTGTGTGTGTGTGTGTGTGTGTGTGTGTGTGTGTGTATATAGAGATAGATACATACATACATACATACACACAAAGTACATCTGTGTAGCACACTTCTTACATCTTTGTACAAAAAGATATAAGTGTGTACATATGTATAACAGAGAAATAGATTATATGCTTGTGCCTCCACTTCATGTCCTTTAAATAAAAACAAATCAAAACGGAAATTTTGTGTAACTGTATATGTGTCTCCACATAAACACACATACATATATATATATATATATATATATATATATATATATATATATATATATATATATATATATACACACACACACACACACACACACACACACACACACACACATATATATATATATATGTATATCGAAACAACAGAAAAGTACCAGTACCTGCTTAAATGCCTAGTACACCCAAAAACAGTCCATACTCTCACAAATACAACAAAACAGGTGTTAAGGCAAAGCAATGGCAGTATTTCCAAATCAAACTGTTTATTCAAAGACGAAAACAACACATAAGCACTTTTACAGTGTGTCCCACTACTTCCTCAGACATATAAACTTAATCATAATTGCATTAATTTAAATACATTTTCTTAAGTGGTGTAGTAATGAAACAGTTCTCTCTTAAAGATGTATGCATAGAAACATGAAAACATGGAATCTCTTAAATACTGAAGAACAAGGAAATTAAAACATTGATCTAAAAAAAGTGTCCAAAAAAAATAAAAATATATATATATATATATATATATATATATATATATATATATATATATATATTTAAAAGTATGTATAAAAAATATAAAAAAATATGTATGTAACATATGTATAAAAATATATATAGAAAAATGGGGGATACTTATTACGTAGATATATATATATATAAATATATGTAGAAATAACATCACTTTCTAAGGGATCTGGCTTGTAATATAGGCTTAATAAGGACTTTATCATTAAATCCTTTCCCTACATCAGTCCTTAATTTTACAATCCATTTTGTTTCATTAACTTCTGTTTCTATTTCTAACGTCTCCCATTCTGTTAATAACCCTGTATACACCACTATCATGAACGTGAAGGTATGAGACGCTGCACTGTTCATAATATGTTTAGCAAGGGTGTTTGTAGTAACTTGTTTTTGAATGTCATACATATGTCCCCTGATCCTAAACCTAAACATTCTGTCAATTTTACCTATATAAAATGCCATGCATGCTTCACAGCATGCTAAATATACTAGATATTCTGTATCGCAGGTACCTTCTGTATTAAACCAAAAGGTCTTTTCAAAATCAGGATGAAGAAACGTACCTGATGTGCCTATGTACTGACAATAATTACAATTATTACATAGACTACCCTTCCTGTATACGCTTCTAGTTACTTCACACTTAGGGTAACATAATAATCTCTTGATATTAGTCATGATCTTATATATGAAGGATGGTTGTGTGCCTACTACTTTCCTAAAATCAGGGTCTGCTATCAGTATTGGACAATATTTCTTATAGATCTCTATCACAGATTGCCATTATTAGCGTATCTAACAGGCATCCTATACCATCTGTCATTACACTTACACCTTCCTTCTGCATTATTATTCTGCTCAGTAATATTTGAGAAGTAGAGTTTACCTATTGTTGCCCTACAATCCCTAACTTGGTTCAGTACTGTGTTTACTTTTGCCTTCTTATACCCCCTTTATATGAGCCTATACTCCAGTAGTGACATCTTTCTATGAAAGCCTTCTTGTTCCACACATAACCTAGATGTCCTCATATCTTGACCTCTCTCGATGTTGTCAAAAATGTGCTGTGGATGCATGCTAGTTCTATGTAGGTATGTGTTTCTATAATATTCTTTCCTGAAAATTTCAGTGGTTATCCTGCCTTCACCAGTAAAATGTATTTTCGCATCCAAAATATCTATAGTGGTTTGAGAATGCTTTATACTGAACTTTAAAAACATAGATGAATGATTAAAGAACTCATAGCATTGTTGCAACTTCTCCAGTGAACCATTCCATATTAAAAAGAGGTAATCCACAAAGTGCCGGCAAAATAATACATATTCTTTAAATGACCCTTCTATAATATGTTCCTGCTCCCATATGGCCATAACGAGTGGATGGGTCACAGAAAGTTCACACCGGGGATCACACCAACAGCACTACTAGATAGGGGCCAAGGGTACAAGCTGCTAGTACAAGGGTCTAAGGAACTACTAAAGGGGCAGTGAATACCGCACAATGTGGCTGGGCTAATATATGCCTTCGGGCAGATAGCCCAGTACCAACCTATGAACCTATGAACCTATAACAATATTAGTGTAGCTATTAGCACATGAAGTGCTCATTGCTACGCCATCTTTTTGGAGGTATAGCTGATTATCAAACATGAAAGCATTATTTTCTACACTATTTCCATCAGTAATGCTATCATGTCCATTTTCTTATTGTCATAGCCTTGATGTTTTTCTAAATATTTTTGCAACATAAGTATGCCATTTTGGTTTGGAATTACAGTGAACAGGAGCTGTACATCCAAGGTAACCATAAGCATATCTTTGACTCTAAGGTCTGTTTTATAGAAACCATGCAAATCTAATATAAACTGTTTAGAGTCTCTTAAAATAACTGGGTTCTGATTGACCAAAGGTCTCAAAGTCTTCTCAAGATATAAAGATATGGGTTCAGTGCACCATCCTTTCCCCGTGATAACAGGTCTCATTGGGGGATCCAAGGGATTCTTATGAACTTTTGGGATCCCTTGCATCATAGGTATAACCGGGCTGTTCACTATAAAATATTGATACAGATCAAACTCAAGGGCTCTGATCATTAAACTCTCCTCAATAGTTCTTCATATCCTCCCCACCATCCTATATATATCATCACAGACTATTTTCTTATATGAGGTATCATCATCTAATGTGCTAAATTTTTTGAATGTAATAATCTCTGTCTGTCACGACAATGGGGCCGCCTTTATCGGCAGGATGTATGCAAATAGTTTCATCTTCTTGTAACATTTTCAGAGCTATTCTGTCTTTATAACTTAAATTAAAAAAAATGTAATCCTTTTCTTTTTTCTATGTTCACATACATACTGATTACTATAAAAGGCTTCATATAGAGCTTCACTACACAATTTCTCATACACATTAAGAACTGGATGATTAAGAGGTACAAATGTGCTAGGCTTACATAGATTGCTGTTGCTCTTAAAATCACTGTCACCATACATAACATTCAGTATAACTGTCCTCATATAACATTTTAAGTCTAAAATATAGTCTGTTACCTCTGCTGCTCGAGCAGGTATACAGGAAAGGCCTTTTTCAAGAATGTGTTGTTCATCTCGGCTAAGTGTCCTTCCTAATATGTTCCATACTATAGATTCCCATTGTTCGACCACATTTTCTTCAAAGTATGATTGGTGATGTTGGCACCCTGGTCAAATTTCATCTTCAGTCATGTTCAAGTTCTTGATCTGTGTCTGTTGTTGGAGCTCTTCACCGCTAAGGGTAAAGGGTAATTCAAATTGTGTTGCTTTGTTGCTTCTTGTGATGGAACTTGTCGATCATCATTTAAAACTGAAGAAATAGTGACCTCTACTGGTGACTGCACTGTGGAAACATTAGGAGTTTTTCTTCTAGCTCCCAATAGTTAATCTCTTTGATGAATTATATTAGTAGTTTGTATCGGGTGTCCTTCCCTCACTATTAATTGTGAATGTTGCTCATCTCCTCCTTCTATATCTGATGTTAAAACAGTACTGACCACATTCCAGTGTTTATTCAAATCTACTTGTCATTTACCAAACCTCCCATAGTGGGTGTTGGCTCTGATGCTGTATACTGATTGGTTCTGTTGTTCTCCTTTGGCCATGCAAAAACATGGCCATTCAAAAAATCGTTCTTATCCCTTTCCAACTTATGAAGCTTATTATGCGGAGATTTCTTTTCATACAGAGATAAGGAATCCATAATATTGCCTATTCTGATGTCAATTAAAGCCTCTGGGAACTCTGCATATATTTCTGTTTGTATCTTTTGTATTTTCTCAGGCAGTTCTTGCTCTTCCAGTTTGAAAAATTCTATCATAAGCTTCATATATTTGAAGCTAAGTTTATTGTTTAACTTCTGTCATTCTGCTAACAAAGTTAGGTATGTATTCCCATATGTGGGTAGATAGAAAGATAGATAGATAGATAGATAGATAGATAGATAGATAGATAGATAGATAGATAGATTAAAAAAAAACAATCTCTGTGGTTTCCCCAAAGTCTCAAAACAACCCACTAAACAAGTGTAGTGGGTCCAAAAACAAAACATTGTAAGAAACTTCCCTGTGTGGAAGATTTTCAGTGCATATATCTCTAGTTAATTACTGTATATTAATCAGATCAGACAAAAGTAGTAGAAGTAGTGAACTTAAACTCTTCTTAAGTAAAAAAAAATAATAAAAAATAAGTGTAGTAGGTAAAAATCTTTATAATTATTTATGGAGCCCATGCCCACATTTACTTTACGTTTTTGGAATACCAAAGCCACACAAGAACAGAGAAGCCCCACCTTATAGACCGGTGGTAGCAAGTGGAGGTTCCCTTACTGAAGCCACAGCCATTTACCTTGATTACTCGCTGAAACCTTTAGCAGGTAAGAATAAGTCATACATAGGAGATTTAATGGATTTTTTGAGGAAAATAAAAAACATTACAGTGGAAGCCGACAGTGTTTTGTTAACTATTGACGTGGAATCCTTGTAGACAGTGCTCCCTCACAATTAATGTATAACAGCAGCTAAGGAGTCTTTTAAGAAACATAATCAAGGTACACAGGCACAACTGCAAAAGTTAAGCAAGCTCATTAATCTTGTACTGGACTTCAATTTCTTTTCTTTCAATGACAAACACTACAAACAAAAAGCTGGTATAGCAATGGGTGCTGCCATGGCTCCCAGCATAGCTAACATAGCCCTGGGCAAGTGGGAGGAGGACTTTGTTTTAAACAACACAGACTACATGCAGCATAACACATGCTATTTACATTTTATTGACAACATTTTTATTGTGTGGAAAGGTGACACCTTGCAGCTGGGAGATTTTATCACTTACCTCAATGAAACAACCCCTTCCTGAAGTTTACCTCTTCCCATAGCTATACTTCAACCACTTTTCTTAGATATGTGGATTTCCAAGGACACAAACAATAACAGAATCACCACTGATCTATTCAGAAAACCAACGAGGGTTAACTTATTACTCCACAGTAAAAGTCTACATCTTACAAAAATCAAGTATAATGTAGTGAAGTATTAGTTAGAATTGCCACAGAGAAGGAACCATTTTTGAGAAACCTGAACAACTTAGAGAATGATGTTCTAGTGAGAGGCTATGAAAGTCTGATGTTAAAAAACATCCTGGAACCCATTATAGAGCTGAAAAGGACTGAAGCACCTTCAGTCAACCTCCTCAGTAGGAGAATGTTAAGAAATTCCACAGAGAATAACAAATGCAAACATAGCTGCATCCTGGCATACACTTTGGATTATCACAATATCAAAAATGTTATTGAAGAAAACTGGGACTTTGTCATAGGAAACCTTTTTTGATTAACATCTTAGGTGAAGCCCCATCCTTTGTTTATAGGAAGGCCAGGAACATTAGAAGTTTTGTAGAATTCAAACCTAGATCATATGAGAGAAACACTAAAAGATATGAAACTAATTGTACATTTTGTATATTTATACAGCAAACTGATAGTTTTTATTGCCCTTATTCAAAGAAAATCATTAAGACCAGCGCAGGGGTTGACTGTAGCACTGCAAAAGTAATTTACAGGGCACAGTGATGCATTCTATGTGGGCAAGACTGTAAATAAACTCAAGCATAGGATTTCATGTCATCTGTCAGAAATCCACTCTGGATATAAAAATAATGCACTAGCCAAACACCTTTCTCTTCATAAAAGACACACAGGTTTTAAGTTCCAGATCCTGGATCGCATATACATGGGTGATCTTGAAGGATACATCCTGGATATACTGGAGAAACATGAACTCATGTGGCAATTAAAGCTGAACTCTTTTAGGACTAAACTATTACTGTTCAATTAAAAGTGCACTGGAACTTAAAAAATTGCCACACTGTTTACATGACTAATTTTATTTTATTTTATTTTATTCTACCAGTTGGTTTTAAATACCATTGTAAATCAGTTGTAATTTAAGTGTATATTTTGTTTCCATCATCATACATTTTTTCTTATTATTTTTTTCTTTTTCCAGTCCTCTTTTTTTCTACTTTATTCAAAATGATGTGTAATAACAATACTAACTAATTAGACAATTATACATATGTTTATAGATAGTTTTTAGGGTTCTTGTACACAGACCTGAAGAAGTCTAGAAGGACAAAAGCAATCTTTGTTAACAATAGGTTATGAAAATAGAATATGATTTTTACAATTGATTTTGTACATGGAAAGTGTATATTTATATATTTATATATATTTTTTGATTGCCAAATGGCCTAAGGTTGATATATTTCCAGCCTTGTAGTATATTGTCTTGGATAAAATCACAGACTTAATAATCTACTTAATAATCTGGTTAAATAAGAGGTCATCATTATAAATTTTATTTAAAGTACATAAGGGTTATATTATGACAGCTACTAAGTAGAGCAAGACCAGCTGGAATGTCACACTGATGGGGGAAGGGATGTGAATTTAACGTGTACCAATAACACTTTGTTTTACAGCACAATAAACCACTCCCTTGCCTGATAAAAAGTATATATATATATATATATATATATATATATATATATATATATATATATATATATATTTTTTTTTTAGAAAGCTTGTGAGGAAACTATTACTCTATTTTTGTTTTACGTGGATCACTTGTCTGTGTACTTAATAAAGGATTTTCAACTGGAAACAGACTGCCTGCTTTGCTAGGATTACTTTCAAATACTTAGTAATTCTGTACAATTATATATTTTTTATTATTTTTTTTTACTTAAGACGAGATTAACTTCGCTACTTCTACTACTTTTGTCTGATCTGATTAATATACAGTGATTAACTAGAGATATATGGACTTAAAATCTTCCACACAGAGAAGTTTCTTACACTGTTTTATAGATACATACATACATACACACAAAGTACATCTGTGTAGCACACTTCTTACATGTATGTACAAGAACATATAAGTATGCGCATGTGTATAACAGAGAAATAGATTATATGCTTGTGCCTGCACTTCATGTCCCTTAAATAAAAACAAATCAAAATGGAAATTTTGTGTAACTATATATGTGTCTACACATAAACACACATACAGATATATATCTATATATATATATATATATATATATATATATATATATATATATATATATATATATATATATATATATATATATATATATATATATATATATATATATATATATATATATATATATATATATATATATATTTATCTTTATACACATACACACACACACATATATATGGGTCTACCTGATTACATCGCAAGCTGAGAAGAACGACAATGAGATAATCGACAACAGAAGATCAACAACAGGAAGACCGAGAGTTGAGATTCCCGCCCCTGAGAACACCAACATGTTAAGGTAAGTGTGCGATAGGGATGGACGTTAGGGTCAGGGTGTGGGTAAGGTAAGTGTGTGATAGTGACGGACGTTTGGGTAGGGTGCGGGTGAGGTAAGTGTGCGATAGTGATGGACATTAGGTTTAGAGGCGGGTTAAGTGAGTTAGGGTTAGGGTGCAGGTAAGGTAAGTGTGCGATAGTGACGGACTTAAGGGTTATGGGTGGATTAAGTGAGTTAGGGTTAGGGTGCGGGTAAGGTAAGTGTGCAATAGTGACAGACCTTAGGGTTAGGGTTTGGGTTAAGGTTAGTGCATATATAGTTGTGTATGTAAGGTTTAGTGTAGGTTTGTAAGGTTTTTGGTGTGCCTGTGTTTTGTGTGTTTTTTGGGAAAGTTATTTGTTTTGTTGATTGTCAGGATTGTGGTTTGTCGGGCATGTGAAGTTTCGTGTTTTTGAACTTTCGGTTTTGTCGTGTCGGTTATTTCATTGTCGGTGTTTGGCTGTGTCTGT
Organism: Protopterus annectens; assembly: GCF_019279795.1. NCBI lineage: Eukaryota > Metazoa > Chordata > Ceratodontiformes > Protopteridae > Protopterus > Protopterus annectens. The sequence continues at coordinate 556,596,252 of NC_056745.1, forward strand.
GTTATCAGGTAGACCCACATATATATATATATATATATATATATATATATAAATATATATATATATATGTGTGTGTGTGTGCATATATATATATATATATATATATATATATATATATATATATGTATGTGTGTGTGCGTGTGTGTGTGTGTGTGTGTGTGTGTGTGTGTGTGTGTGTGTGTGTGTGTATATATATATATATATATATATATATATATATATATATATATATATAATTCCACAACAAAAACCAGCAAGCAAGCTTGGAGAAACCGCCAAGGAGGAGCCAACCACACAATAAGGCACAACGAACCCAAAATAAATTGTTCGAGCAGGAAAATGAACTCCACAGTAACCAAAATCCTTTATTAACATAGCACCACAGAAATCACGTTTTTGATGATAATTCAACTTCATCAGATCTATATATATATATTTGGGTCTAATTCTAAATCCTGAAATCTCACAAGACCGAACGTTGTTTTTGTGAGATGAAAATAATGAACTATTGAAATCCTGAATGGCTGATTTTTCACAGGGCAAGTAGTGAAATATGCCATTTTCCCCACTGTAGGGCAATTCTAGAGTTGGTATATATAGTTGAGGGGGTGTGGTTGTGGGTTTTACATAGTCCGGTGTGGTTCCGTGAAGTTTTGGGCAAGTGTTAATGTAAAAGTTGATGTAAAAAATAATTACTGGCCTAGATCAGTAGATGCTTGGTTGATGCAGTCAGAAGCCAGTCATCCAGATAAGGAAAAGTCTGGAAACCTTGCAGCCTGAAGTGCACTACCACCACTGCCAAACATTTGGTGAGCACCCTGGGGGCTGTGGTGAGGCCAAATGGGATTGTTCTGAATTGGTAGTGCCTAGCTCCCAGTCTGAAATATAAATATTGCCTGGAACATCTGTCCATCTATATGTTGTAGTATGCATCCTTCAGGTGCACATACAATCGTTCATCTTCAGAAGAGGTAAGATGGACGGAATCGTGACCATCCTGAACTTTGTGTGCTTCACCAACTTGTTCAAGGTGGGTCCAGAATCATGCCTAAATTCCCTTTTTTTTGGGGGGGGGGCACTAAAAAGAACCTGGAATAAACACCCAATCTGACTTGATTGGGGAGACCTTTTGGACGACTCTTTTGCTTAGCAGTTTTTTGATTTCTAAGACTACATCCTCCCTCTGACTGAGTGGGTCATCAGGGAGGCAATTTCTTTGTTTCCACTGGAAATGGTCCTTAGCACCCAGTGATTATTTGTGATATCCTCTCAGGCTGCTAGGTGCAGGGAAAAATGCCCCCAACTACCTCCAGAGGAAGGCAGCTGGGAAACCACTCAGGAGTGCTGGAAGGGTTGTCCAAGAAAGTTTCTTGTGACCCTTAGTTTTGTAGACCCCCCCAAGGCCATGTGGATGACATCTTCTGGTTGTTCCCTCCTCTATCCTGGGGGAAAAACCTCCCTGTGCAATTAGCTTTTGGGAGGGTAGACAGAAGTGTTCTCTTGTGCAAGTTCCTTCTTGGTAGCTGCAGCAACAACCATAGTGTCTACCAGGATATCCTTGGTCCAAAAAGTCATGTCCAAAGGGTCACTCAAAATCTTGTCCACCCACTTGGGGATTGGCTCTACCATATCCAGCTAATTCCATGCCCTAGTTGACACTAGCTTCATTATTGGGTCAGCAGGGGGAGACACCCAGGTAGTAGATGGGCTGGACCTGAAAGCCTCCCACAGAACCAATTCCTCTGAGGAAGGGTTTTGGGAAGACCAGCCACCTCCGTGGTGTAGGAGTTCTGGAATGTCTCCAAAGGAGACTTCATAAGGTGGTAACCTGGGGGACCCTTTTCCTTCCTCAAAATCAGTGTCAGTGGTGAGGGATTCCTCAGGGGAATCCATGTGCTTCCTCTTACACAGCCTCTTCCAGGGGAACCTCCTCTGGAGGACACTCCAGGGAGGTATTGGAAGACTCTTGGGGGATGCACAGATGGGAGGCTGTGGAGGTTTTCAGGGCCCAGCTGTCCACATGGCAGACTTGAGGCCTCAGGCATCAAACCAGAATAGAGAGGGGGAGATTCCGAGGAGGTGCATGCTGAAGTTCTCCCAGGGTGGGAGAGAACCCTTTCTACCATATTGAAATGAAAATGACTCCAACTGTCTGAAAGCAGTCCCCTTGGGCCTGAAACCACCGAAGCAGATGCCTCCCGGGGGCCCTGAACCTCCAGCTCTGAAGGGGGAGTCAAAACCGAGCTGTTTAAGGCCGATGTCCCAAGGGGGAGAGACAACTTGGAAAACTTCAGAGTCAATGTCAACCCCCCCCCCGGAGCAGACCTCAAAGCTACAGCTCCGAGACACACTCAGAACCAACACAGTCAGGGCTGAGTGTGTCGAGGAAACAGTCAGAGGCGACAAAGGATTCTCAATCAGCTCTGACACCTTGGCGCAAGAGACCAATGAACCCAAGGGCTTCAACACTGAAGTACAGATCAGAGAATGAGCTACTGGTCAGAACAGGGAAATGCTCACAGGTCCAGATGTGGACAGAGTGGACAGAAGTAAAAATAAAAGTAAATATCCTCTCTCTAAGCACAAAACTGTAAAAGTGAAAAGCAACAAAAGTAAGAGCACTGACAGTCCCACAGCTGGGAAATTTATTACAAAAATAAAGAAAAAAATCAAAACAAAGTTACAAAAAATAAATCCTTACAAAACAGTGGTAAGCGCATTCAGAGATGATTCCCTTCATCAGGCAACAGTTAAAAATCCCATAATTCATTAAATACTGGAGGTTAGTCACATGATGTTTCAAAATTTCAGTTGTACCCAAAAAGAACATAACAATTAGTGCATCAGTACATATTAGCACAGTTATGCAAATAAAAGACCATACACTAAAGGAATCATAGCTAAGATAAATAAGAAATGTATATATCCTTGTATGGTGTATAACTATATATAAAAACACCTGATAATCCTAGCGACAACACTATAAATCTATATATATATATATATATATATATATATATATATATATATATATATATATATATATATATAATACTAGTGCATCCAGCTTATATAGATACATACATTAAAAAAATTTTATATGAAATATAAAATGCTTATATATAGAAATAAATAATCAGACAATCTAAAATACAATGTAAAAAATATATAGAAAATGTATTGTAACATGTTAAAAATCTAAAAATTCAAGAGAATCAATGTTTCAAAGGTCGAGCTTTTAAAAAACTTTTAAATGAGACCATTTGATTCAACCCTGGGGGCTTGTCTGCATTAAATCTAATAATTCTTCTCTGCTCAGCAGCTTCTGTGTCATTAGATAAATTACCCCACCTTAATTTCTCAGACAATATTTGTAAAACCAGAAATTTAAAAATATGATCAGGTCCTGTATTCATGTTGTGCATAGCAATCTCACTATTCTCCTTGCAGTTCCTAGTATCCCTATAATGTTCAAGGATCCTGTCCTTCAGGCGTCTGTTGGCTTACCTATGTAGAAGCTGTAGCATACTACACAGTAGGCGAAGTAGACCACGTTTGATGTGGAACAATCAGCATAGAGATTACTGCTATGACTGAATTTCTTTGAGGGATGTGTAAATGTCCTGCCATTGTGTATGTGTTTACATGCTCCACAATTTCTACACATTTATTTGCCCAATCTAGCTGATCTACTGACAGTATTGGTTGCGACATTACTATAACATTGTTCATTTCTCAATGTTCTATTGTTCCTAAAAGTGAAACTTGGCTTAGTACCAATTATACCCTGTAGGTTGTCAGTCGTGGATAGAATACCCCAATTTTTGGTTACTATATCACATACTACACTTATGTTGCTTGCAAAAGTGAGTGGCATCCTAAGTGTGTTGTCTGTGTCTGTATGTATATGCCTTACTTCATCGCGATCATTGACTTGCCCGCTTGCTCCAGCTGTAGTGTAGACAGAAGCCCCATCTGGATTTGGGCCTTGAGGAACTGCCTCATCGGTCTCCCCACATCCATAAGGCTTCAGGAAGACCTAGAGAGGCCTCCTAGACAGTCTAGCTGGAGCCGAGCTTGGGGCTAAAACAGATGTCAGGACTGCCACAGAAGTAGCACTTGGCCCTGAAGCCATGGAGGATGATTGGGCTGGAGGTGAGGAGATAGGAGCCGAGGTGAAGAGATAGGAGGTCACAGTGGATTGGCTCTAAGCCTTCTTGGGTGGCTCTGAGGAGGACCTTGTGGGAGAGCGCTTCTAGCTCTCCCAGGCCTCCTGGGACTTTTTGGAGGGAGGTTGAGCCCCTGAAGTGGAAGAGATATACAAAGAGGAGGATGGAGGGAGTAAGCCCTTAATGATAAGCTTGCTCCTCCTCTCCATCAAGGCCCTAGGGTGAAACCCTTTGCACATCTCACAGTGGACATCCAGTTGTGTAGGCCCAGGTTGGTAAATGCACTTCCTGTGGGCATCAGACATTGGGATCCCATGTCCACAAGAAGTGCATTTCTTGAAACCAAGGAATTTCTGGTCAGCCATAAGGGAAAGGAAAAGAGGAGAGGATAGGCAAAGAAAGAGAATTTTTTTTTTTTTTTTTTTTTTTACTAGACAGGTAGAAAAGAAATTATGGCTTGAGAAAACCAGATTAAAAAAAAAACAGAAACAAAAGGCTAACTACTAGGAGGTAAGGCAAGACAGAATAGTGAAAGAAGAGAATAGTACAAAAAAATCTGAATGCAACACTCACATTTGAAAAATTAATGGAGGAGCTCAGAGCCCAGGAACCTCACTGCTGAACAAACATGTGGCAGACAAGATCTGAGATAGTGTGAGGGAGCAGGGCATTGTGGGTAGAAGGAAGGAGCTCAAGTCTGGAATCTCAAACTTGGAAAGTGGCCAGTCATTTCTGGGGGTCGGACTCAAGGTTAATGGAAATGAATATGAACATCAGACCATGCAGTTAAGCTGTATAGCCTATCAGAAATTACCTATGCAAACTCTGAGAACTCAAATAAGGCTTTAAAGAGATGCACTCATTAAGACCATGGCCTTTATCAGACTGCAAGGTAATGATCCAATGCATTTCTACCTGGTCTGTCTTATTCCTGACATCATCCAAACATCTATTAAAACTCATTAAATGAATGAGCTGAAAGGCAAAAACATGATCCATACCAGGGTGCAGTAATGGTCATGAAAGCAAAATGCGAGACATGCTTTCAGATGTGTCTGCATATCATAGCTTACTAAATAAAGATGGACATAGACTCTATTATTGACAGAGTTAAAGCAGATTTGTATGATTGTTTTATGTGTAGGGTTATTTCATCTGAATTCTATGAGTAGTTGTGTGTTGAACATCCTAGGTATCAGTCATTCAAAGATTACGCAAAATACATAAGTATTTGTATGACCACCAGTGAGACTGATTGTCTCGGGTAGGAGGTGGGTCACTGTGCTACTTTCTATTTATGTTGAATCACAGCTGAAACTGGTATTAGCTCCCTCTACTACTGTTTTGAAAGACATGAAAGTGTTTCATGGAGTCTGTATTTGCTTATGTAGATGGCACTGGTCATTTTGATGATTATTTCTTTGTGACATTAGATATATGCTCACTGTTTACAAATGTTCCAAATGACATTGGTTTGGATTTCAGTAGGTTGAATCTTAATGCCATCTGTACATATTCTCCTAGTACTCCTTCTCTTGTTGTATTGTTTATGGAATTAATATTAGAGAACAGCGTTTTCATGTTTAAAGACATCGGGTGCATTGAGCCCCGTAAACTACTGATTCCGAATTGCAATTCCCAGGTTGACGACCTGCGTTCTATATCAGGAAAGCTATCAACAGACTTAAAGCCAGAATTACTAGACACCTTCCCGACATCTGCTACAGCAACAACAACAACAACAACGTACTAGCTAAACACAACTGAGATCAACCTGGACACAAGACTCTCCAATTTCATATTGTTAGACCACATACAAAAATAAGAACTACAAGGTTCATTAAATGACAGACTGAAAAATGTGAATTAGAATGGCAGGTGAGACTAGAAGCCTGTAAACCACCAGGACCTAACACTCAGATTTCCATCCCCAGAGTTCTCAATCTTAGGAGACTCCATCACCACGCTTATTATTGATAGCTGAAATCTCCTGTTTTAATTTGACTTAGGTAGAGATTTATACAATTATTTATTATTCATTTTTAATTATTAATTGATTATTAGTTATTGTAAAGTTTTATTTCGAATTAAAAGGTTCCACCCGAGAGGCAGCTCTGAAGGAGCGTGAGCAAAAGTGCTGCAGACAAGCTATATTTATTAATTTTTAATACACAGAGATGTATTTAAGTGGGGTTGCCTTCCTTATTATTTAAATTATCCTATTTTTTTTTAATTGTTATTTAACTGATAATCTGCTGTACACCAGCAAGAACAACATTTAGTTTCTATATAAAAATACCAATCAGACATAACCCAAATTACAAAGTCTTCACTGGTATTTTTTATAAGAACCATAGCAGACCAGCGTTTCAATTTTTCATCCAGTCAGATTTTACATCCTGATTTCCTACATACATTTTCTCTGTCCAGTCACACAGACAATGGATAGTGTGGTATGTGTTTTAGACAAGTTAGCCTACATTGCTGATTAGCTGGTTAACACCTAATGGTACACATTTGTTTATCTATAAAAAAAACACCAAACACATGGATCCCAATTACTATATCATCATATAGCAATAACCCATGCCTGGGTGTGGGTAATGCTGGATTTAAATCCAGCATTACCCACACCCAGAAGTGGGTTATTGCTATTATACAATGACATTATTTAAGAAAAAAAATGATTACTTTTCTTAAATAATGACATTGTATAATGCCTCCTTGATGCCCTTCCTCAGCTGTCTGGTATTCCGCGGAAGTTCTGATGTACTGCGCATGCCTGCGCAGTACATCAGAGCTGTGGGCAAAAGCAACGGAGGAAGCAAGATCTCTGTTGCTTTTTACTGTTTTGCTATGCTAAATGGGTTTAACATAGTGAGACAGCTTTAAAAAAAGCAACGGAGAATCTCCGTTGCTTATTTTAAAGCTGTCTCGCTATGTTAAACCCATTTAACATAGCGACAGTTTTGAAAAACAACATGAAAGCAAGATCTCCGTTGCTTTTTACAAACTGTTTCGCTATGTTAAATGGGTTTAACATAGCGAGACAGCTTTAAAATAAGCAACGAAGATCTCCGTTGCTTATTTTAAAGCTGTCTCGCTATGTTAAACCCATTTAACATAGCGAGACAGGTTTTAAAAAAAGCAACGGAGAAAGCAAGATCTCCATTGCTTTTTACACACTGTGTCGCTATGTTAAAGGAGTTTAACATAGCAAGACAGCTTTAAAAAAAGCAACGGAGATCTCCGTTGCTTTTTTTAAACCTGTGTTGCTATGTTAAACTCCTTTAACATTGCGAGACAGTATTTTAAAAAAGACTTATACTAATGGAAAAAGTCCGGGCGACCGGACCTTTTTCCATTAGTATAAGTCGATTTACAACGTGCACGCTGGCCAATCAGCGTGCACGTTTTGGAATATTAATGGGGGGGGGGTCATGGTATAATAGGTGCATTTATAAGTCTTACAGCACAGAAGTCTTTCAAGGTTCTCTCATTCAAGTTTTACTACTGAATTTCCTGGCTTCAAATACTCCATGCAACCGCACTGAAGTCGGTAGCAAGATGACCATTGGAATATTAAAACCACCTATTTTCTAATATATGTTCTAAGAGATATTTAAGTTTTAACCAATCACAATTATATGTTTATGTTTCTACAGAATTAAATAGAATGTTGATTTTTTTCTTTGCTTTTGAAATATGTACTGTATAAACACAAGATTTATTTCTAGTTTCTTTGCATAAGCACAGCACATATCTGCCGATTTATATAAGTTTCACCCAGTAAAGATTTGTTGTTTTGCTACTAAGAAGTAGAGATATTTTTAATCTCAACAAAAAGATTTGCTGTTTTGGTACGAAGAATGTGAAGCTGTTTTTATTCACAAAAATAAAGAAATTTTGATTGCAACAACATTTTTTTACTACTGTTTGGCGTTTAACTTATAAATATTTCTTACTACTACTGCTTGGTGTTTTACCCTATCTCGAATAACTCAAAAGGCTATTCTTCCATATTTTTTTCTAGACCTAGATGACTTGGTATATTTTAACCTTTCTTTCTTAGGCCTCCCTGGCCATCTCTGGCTTTCTTAATTCTGAAGGGAAAGTCTCAGCCCTCTCTTTCTTGGGCTCCACTTCTCAAGTAGCCTGTCAATCTATTAAATGTGGTTATGATGAGGCTGATGCCTCATCTAGAGCTTCTGCTTTTGGCTCTGTTTTGAGACGTTACACTTGGCTCCACCTCCAGCCTTTGTCTAATGATATTAAAGGTAAACTGTTGTATGCTTGTCTTGATAATAAGAACTTCTTTGGTTCTGTAACTGCTGAGCTTTTTAAGTTTCTGCAGGATAAGGGTGAGGCCTTGCAGGTATTGAAACATGTTTTTGTTTCTCCTATTCCTAAGTTCCAGCAGAATTAGTCTTCTAAATCTGCTTTTGTTCGCAGACAACCTTGCTCTTCTCCCAAAGGGAAGAAGGGTTCTAGGCGGGTACTTCCTGGTCATTCTACTCAGGCTCCCACTTTTCAGAAGCCACCTTTTCAAGACAAGTCCAGTTCTATCTGACTGTTTACTCCTCCTTTTCCTAAATCAGATTCCTTTATTTCTATGTCTTTCATAGGCTCATAGGTAGGTAATAGGCTGCCAGCCCTGGGGCCTATATAAGCCTAGTCAAAAAGGTTCCCTGGCTTTCGCCACACAAAAAAATTATTTTCCTGTGCCCCTGTCAAGCAGTGCTAAGTGATCCCAGGGGTGAATTTTCTATTTCCTATCCCGTCGTCAAGATTTTTCTTAAAGAGGACCAATGAGGAGCTTTGCTTGACATGAATGGGCAGTTTGTTTCAGAGTATGGGAAGTCTCTGGGACAGGAATCTATCTCTCTAGCATGTTCTGTTTATTGTGGTGACAAGGTTTAGGTCCCTGGAGCATGTGGTTCGGAGAGAAAGGGATTTCTTTAAGTGTAGCATGTCCAACAGCTCTGGGTTTGACATAGTTTTGTATGTTAGGCAGAGATCGCCTCAGAGTAGACAATAGCGATGGAGTAGAGCTGGAGTTTTTTGAGACGGTCTGCGTATGGCATCTGTTTGAGGTCAGTAATCCTCTTAGTGAGGTATTTCTGTGGCCTTTCCAATTATTGTAGGTGTCTTGTGAGATACATGCCAAACAGGGCATTGTACTCTATAATGGGTCTGATGAGGGATGAGTAGAGAGGAACAATGACCTCCTTTTTTCTAGAAGAGAACCCTTTTGTGATGAGGTCTGCCACATAGAAGGATTTCCTGACTACTGTGGTGATGTGGTTATCAAAGGAGAGACTACTGTCCACCTGTGTCCCAAGTTCTCTTATCACACTTTCAGTGTTTAGTGAGGTACTACATATGTGGTAGTTCATGAGTAACGAGTTTTTCCAAAGGGGATGTCAGTGCACTTCATGGCATTGAGCTTGAGGCCATGACATGGACACCAAGAATCTGTTTCTGTGAGGACCTTTTCTAGAATGTCTACATCATCAGGGGATTCTAGTATGGCTCCCAGTATGGAGTCATCTGCGAACATTGTTTGCCAAAGACCTTGTGTGTTGGCCTGCACTTCAGAGAAGTAGATTCCAAACAGGAGAGGAGTTGGACCCAGGACTGTACCCTGTGAGTACTCCACTTGTCACTGGTCTGAAGTCAGACTTGGAGTCTGCTACTTTTACTGTGTGGGTTCTGTCAGTGAGCCAGTTGGCCAACCATCTTGTGACATAGGGATTTATGTCCAGTTTAGTGAGTTTATCTATAATTCCAGAGTGAGGGATGGTATTGATAGCCTTGGCAAGGTCAAGATCGACTGTGGCACTACCTTGCCCTCGTCCATGGCTCTAGTGACTGCTTCAAAGAAGTCAGTCAGGTTTAGTAGACATGATCTACCTTTTACAAACCCAAACTGAGTGGGGTCCAGGGTTTGGAGGTTAGCTATGTCTTTGTTTATAAGCTCGAAGATGATACGTTCCATGGCCTTGCAGACCAGGCTCGTCAGGCTAATGGGGCAGTAGTTTCCGGTGTCCATGGTGGCACCCCCTTTGTGTAGTAGGATAACCATTGCTGTGCACCATTCTGTAGGCACATAGCCTGAGGTGAGGCTATGATTGAACATGGTACTTAGGTGGGGTGCCAGTTCGTTCTGTAGTTCATGCAGTACGCAGCCTGGGATGTTGTCTGGTCCCATGGATGCTGTGTTCTTGGCTTTGGAGAGTGCGGTCTTTACTTCTTCATCCGTGATTACAGGGGCTTTGCATTCTTTCGGTATTAAGATGGGCCCTTTGGAGGGTGAGAGGGGGGGCTAAAGTTAGCACTGAACCTATCTGCCAGGATGTTGGCAATATCGGTTGGTTCTGTATATTTAGTGCCATTGTGCTGTAGCTCAGAACAGATCTGAGTGTTGCCATTGAGATTCTTGACATAGCTTTAGAATGCTTTGTGGTTGTCTTTGGAATCAGTGGCGACTTTATTTTTATAACTGGCTTTGGAGGATTTTATGAGGGATTTCAGTTTCTTACTAAGGCTGACCAGGGAGTTCCTCCAATCTAGAGATTTTACTCTTTTTTGCAACAGCTTCTTCCTTCTGTTGTAGAGTTTGTTTATGTCAGGGGTCCATCAGATTGACTTCCTTTTTTTGGAGGATAGCATATTGGTTCTGTTGGGGATGGCATGATCCATGCACTCATGTATGTGCTTATACAGTGCATTTGTGTAAGATTCAGCAGTCGTACCTTTATTTTCTGTCTGCATGGGTGTCATGAAGTTTGCCACTTCTGTCTTAAGAAGCATGAAGTTGGATTTGGAGTAGTTTTTGACTGTGGAGGGTGGGGGTGAGATATGGATGTCTAGGGTGATTAGCTTGTGGTTGTATCTGACCAGCGAGGACTTGACCTCTGGCATGGAACACCAGTTACCCATATTGGTAATGACCAGGTCCAGAATATTACTGCCCCTGGTGGGGGTGTGGACAAGGTGATCCAAGGCATTGGAATTTATGAATTCCAGAAAACGTTGAGCGAATGAGTTGGTACATGAGTAGTTTTTCCAATTGATGGTGGGGTAGTTGAAATCACCCATAATTAAGGTATTGGGTTGTACCTTAATATTTTTCAGTATCTTAAGAAATAAAGAGTGGGAATCCTGGGGCATGGTGGGGGATCTGTAACAAGCTACAACATGGATTGCAGTCTTGCCCAGTGTTAGTTGCACGTGGATAATTTCAGATGCATTATGTTGAGCAACTAGCCTGGAGGTGTGGATATCCATAATGAATGTGGACACGCCTCCGCCTTTAGTGTTTTGGTCCAGGTTAGGTGGCCGAAAGGTGTGGTATGAATTATAACCTGGTAATGCAGGGGTGCTCCCTGGAGTCTTGAACCAGATCTCTGTCACTGCACAGATGTTGTCGATGTTCTCCATTTTAAGGAGTGCCTCAAGTGAGTGCATTTTGAGGTTTAGACTTCTAGCATTGAGTAGCATTACCCTCAGAGTTTGCTTGCTTGTACCTGTTATGGTGGTGAATTTAGCCTTGCCTAAAAAAGGCACTATAGGGGTGGCAAGAGCCTTAGCCAGTATCCAGAATCTCAGGGGAGACAGGTGCAGGCCATCTTTGGCAAAGCATCATGGTCTGTGGACCATGTCGTCCCAGGCAGACAGATACTGGATCCCCTTAGAATGACACCAGATGTTTAGCCAATTGCTGAAGTCAATCATTTTGTCCTTGTACTGTGGTATCATTCTGGGCGATGGCAGGATGCTACTCAGGGCTAGGGTCATACCTGCCTGGGTTACAAGATCCGAGAGCTCCTCCATGTCTCTTTTCATGTAGTCCAGGGAGGCATGTCTCAGGTCCCTTTCCAATTGGTTAAGGATCACTCAAGATTATTGGGTTCTGTCCATCATCCATCCAGGATACTTCATGGTGTGGAAATCCCTTCCTAATTTTCTGGGCATCCCTCAACCTCCTCATGAATAGCTTTCTTTCTTTCCAGAAACATTTCAGGGCCTTCTCTCTCAGGGTACCATTCAAGCTGTGCCCCCCTCCCAGGAGGGGAAGGGGTTTTATTCCATAATGTTTTTGGTTCTCAGGAAAGAAGGCACCTGGAGACCCATTCTGGACCTCTCTCAGTTCAACAACTTTCTAAAAATCCCTTCCTTTTGGATGCCATCCCTTCAGACCTTATTTCCTCCTCTTCTCCTTCCCCAGGCTTTTCTGGTCTTACTGGATCTCAAGGATGCTTATCTTCACATCCCTATGCATCCCCTTTGCAGGATGTTTTTGTATTTCTCTGTTTCTTCTTTGCATTTTCAGTTCTCTGCTTTTCCCTTCAGGTCTTTTATTCTTTTTTTTCTTCCAGGTCCTCTCAAAATCTTTATGGAAAATACTACAGTGATGTGGTACATCAACAAGTAAAGAGGGGCACAATCCTACTTTTTTTACAGATTAGCTCTTCAAGTTTGGGACCTGGATATTCAGTTTCAAGTAAGTCTTCAGGGCTGTATATATTCCTTCAGAGCAGAACACAGTGGCAAACTTTCTGAACAATCCCATAACACAGGCACACTAATGGATTCATCACGGATGTGTTCCTAGACATTGTCCATCAGTGGGGTACTCGTCAGGTAGATCATTTTGCCTCCTCTTTGAACAGACAATTTCCTCTTTTTTCCACTAGAGTCCCAAGTCCACTGGCCTGGAAGGTGGATGCCCTATCTTTTTTTGGAAGGGGTTGTTTCTCAACACTCTCTCCCCTTCCTCTCATTCTGATTTTCTTGCTCAAGATAAGGGAAGGCCCATCCAAAATCTTGTTAGTGACTCCATTGGTCCAGTGGTCTCCTCGTTTTCTGCATCTATTCAAGGGAAATCACCACAAGTTACCTCACAGGGTGGACCTACTCACACAGGATAAGGGGTCTCTCACCCATCCTCACAAGTCAACTCTTCAACTGACATTGTGGGTGATATGGTTTTATCCCTTTTAGACACATTTTTTCTGAAGATGTGCTTTGAGTTCTGCAGGAGGCCCGGAAACCCACCACCAGGAAATCCTATATGTCTAACTGGAAGAAATTTTCTGTTTGGCTCCTTGCTTGTAACCAAGATCCACTTTCTGTGGAGATCCCTCTATTTCTGTTATTTGTGTGAATTGCTCCATGCTGGGTTGGCATATTTTTCAGTTAAAGTGCACCTTTCAGCTATTTCTGCTTGTCTGCCATTAACTCCTACTCTGGCCTCTAGGTTTGAGGTCAAGCAATTTCTTAAAGGGGTCCTTCATATCGGACCTCCCAGGAAGCCTATTCCACCTTCTTGAAAATTTTGTTCTTGAAAAATTGACCCAGGCACATTTTAAGCCTGCAGCTTCAGCTTCAGCACAGTATTTTACATGGAAGACTGTTCTTCTTTTGATCCTTACTTCAGTTAAGAGAGTGTCTGAATTCCAGGCTGTTATGGCTGTTCCTCCATTTTTAGTTTTTCTTAGGGACAGGGTGTACCTTTGTACTAATCCTTCTTTTATGCTCAAGGTGGTTAATGAATTGTCTCTTAATCAGTCTTAATTTGCCCTCCTTTTTCCTTCTCTTCAATTTGATATTGAGAAGGTTTTTCACACCTTGGGTTTGCATAGGCAGCTTAGATAGCATTTAGATAAGACTAAATCCATTCACAAGTCTGAGCAGCTTTTTGTTTCATTTCATCCCAGATCTCTAGGATTGGCTGTTTCTAAGTAAGTAATTTCTTCATCGATCTCTAAGGCCACTTCTTTTTATTACTCCTTTCATGTGAATAGCCTTTCTGCCTCTGAAAAGATCATCCTACTAGGGCTGTGACTTCCTCTGGTGCTTTTTTCAAAGGACTGGATACCAATTCAAACCTTGAGGCTGCTACTTGGACCGCTGTCCATACCTTTACTAAGCATTACAAATTGGATTTTGTTGCCAGAGCAAGAGCTAGCTTTGCCAGAGCTATACTGCATAGTGTTCTTGATGGGTTTCTTGGGGCTTTCTCCTCCCAAGTTTCCCCTTGAGCTTTTATATTCTCCCTTTAGTAAACAATACTGCAACAGTGATATGGAAAGACATAGTATAGCTGTGTAAAATCTTACCATAATGGTCGATGTCCTTCTCTTCACTGTTGCAGTTTTCGCTCCATCCCTCCTACCCTTCTGCCCTACTCTTTTCCTTACATGCTCCTCCTACTTCCTAAGGCTATTGTTCATCCTGGAGCTATTCAGTTCTGAGGTGTGTACATCCATACATCACCTTTATACCCTATGCCTTAAGCGGGGAGCATATGTGTGATGTTCGACATCTATAAAAACCAAAGGCTTTGGAATATTGGCCAGATGTTGGACTACCCTTGACAGGGAATCCCTTAAGAATACTACAACAGTGAAGAGAAGGACATCTACTGTTATGGTAAGATTTTACACATTTGTACTTTATTCCTCCACTTATAGGTTCATAGATGTATACTTGGCTAAAGATTACTGGCACCTTTATAAGCCTGTCAAGTATCCCAACTGTATCCCACAAGTTTATGTACCTTATAAGTTCATAGGTGTATATTGCTTATACTTCCCCTCAGTCTACTGTCCTATGCATATGCCTATGGTCTTCATTGCTACTCTCAAATAAACAGCCAATCCCTAGGAAAACTACAATTCTTTCAACATATATTCTTCTCCCATTTCTTTTCCCACTTTTAGAGGATGCACACAAATCATGAGCTGTCTTTCTCACACCTTTCCTTTTTTCCAGATAAGTTTTCACTGTGACACATAAAACCCATGAAAACATATGAAATCCTCTGGCTATGAAATATTTCACAATCTTCTGATGTCATCATCCATATGAATCAAAGGTGCATGATTAAGGCTGCATTTTAAATCAATGTGAACAGAAAACAGAGCAAAGATGGTGTCAGCCTTTCTTCTAACCTACTTAGGCTTCAGCTGAGATATGCTTGTTTATTACTGATTTTGAGTTACTTATAGGCTTACACCTCATATTCTTGATTTGTTATGCAGGTGCTTAAAACTGAGGGCGTGCAATTCAAACTCTAGTGTCTGACAAGAGTATTTTATAAATGAATTTGATCCATAAACTATAGATGTCTGACATAGAGTTCTCTGACAACAGTTTAAATATATTCAAGAGATATTATAGGGCTGGATTAGATTTTCATCAGCCACTGACTCAAGCTGACTTTGAAAACTGATTGGTTTTCAGTTTAGTTTAGTGTATTGATTTGCAACTGTTGGTTTCCCAAGAGCTGTAATTAGAGTAGGCAAAGAGGGTGTCTGTCCCAGGCACAAAGTGTTGCAGGAGTACAATCTGCAGTTGCCAATGAAACTTGACTGCAGTAACAGCATTCACAGAAGACTGGAAGACTGATATCACATCGTTAATCAGTGCTTATGTTGTATTCATGCAGCTCAGTGCAGCAAGCAGTTTGGTCCTTAAATTTAGGTTGAAGGGGGTGCCTGTCTGGGAAACTGTCTAAGGAGACAGATGGCCTTCCTACAACTATGGCTTGTAGCTCATATTGGGATGTGTGATAGAAGATTTCATTGCAATATGACTTAGGTTGCAGACTTTGAAAATGTATGTGCCTGATTTGTTTTGATTTATAGTTAGTATCTGCATCATCTGATGGAATTTATAGTTAAGTGTTGAATATGAAAATAAGGCACAATTATGTAAGCTTCTCAGTCTCTTGCATTTTTAGTCAACAGGAAAGATAGTGCAGAAAAGCATTTATTCTTGGTTTACTTTTTTGATATGTGGACAGAATTATGTGTGGTTTGATTGTTTAGTTTTGTGAGACCTTTGCCTTTGTGACACTCTCCAGTATATGGGCTGTATTAGATGTGAGTGGCGGTAATTCTCATACACAAGTTCCAACTTCAAATGCCTCATTTTTTCATAGCTTTATGCTCATCTGTGGAACAGCTGTTTGACTTATGCTATTTTTGGGGTGGCAGAAAATGTGTAGGAGAACAGAGGATCTTTGTGGCAAAGGATGAGAGCACATAATGGTAACACCCTAGCTAAGTATGTGAGAAAAGATTGAGTGGGACTTAAAAGAGGAGCCAACAGGAGTCAAGGAGGCAGGATAGGATGAGAAAATGAGCTGGAGAATAATACAGGAGAATATGGGCAGGATTCGTCAACTTAGTAGAGGCATGTTGGATGGTAGAGAGTAAGGTGAACGAATTAAGTCGAAGATGGAACCACAAAAGGGAATTAAAGAAGAAAAACATGGTATAAAAGCAGATGCAAAGAGTAGTTACAAGTGATATATAAATAAAATTAAAAGACAGAGCCAGTGGAAGCCATGCAGGAGCCAAACCACAAGGAATCTTCTTCTTTCGGCTTTTCCCTGTTAGGGTTCACCACAGCGGATCACCTGTCCGCTCATGATTGGCAGTGGAGTTTTACAGTGTCGAGTTGCCAGCCCAACCTTCCACAGAAGGCACACACACGCACTCACTCACACCTAGGGCCAATTTAGAGTGTCCAATCCACCTACAGCATGTCTTTGGAATGTGGGAGGAAACCGGACCACCCGGAGGAAACCCACACGACCACAGGGAGGACATGCAGACTCCGCACAGAAGGCACCCCAGCCAAGGATTGAACCAGAGAACCTCTTGCTGTGAAGCGACAATGCTAACCGTTGCACCACTGTGAGTGCCACAGGGAGTGACACTTAGCCATCTGGGATTGCCAAATGGTAGAAGAAACAGAACATTGGAAAGGTTTTCAGAACACACAAATGAGTCTTCAAAATAAAAAAAGAAGTTTTCATATTAACTCATATTTGGTACTGTAATCATTAGTTTCAAGAATAATACACAGCCAAGGTAAAATAGTCAAAATATTTTTTTCAGCTACCCTTCTGTGTGTTTTGAATTCTTCGTTATTAAATTGGGAGCCTGGGAAGATATTAATGTGTGATGTTTTGTTGGAAGAGCACAAAAAGGATGGGGGTAGAGATTAGATATAGCACAGGGAAGGAATCAACCAGCACACACAGTGAGAAAGTCTGGGTGTGGTGGAATTACAGGAAAGTGTAAAAGACAGAAGAGTTAATATGAAGGTCTTTTAGTTACCGATTCCTTAAAAATTAACTGATATGATGGACAACAACTTATATTGGCTTGAACAATGACTGCTTAAAGAAAAATGCAGCTCTAATCTGGCATACAAATTTGAACTAAAAGAGGTACGTTTCATGTTGGATTACATCTACATCAGAAACGTAACAAGAGGATGTAAGAACTCCTAGAGAGCAGAGAAAATCACATGAGAAGGACTGCATAAGGAAATACTTTAACTGTGACACTGCTTTATGGAAATTAGCAGATAAACCTAATCATTTTTAATTTGTGTTAATTGTTAGAAGGTACCTCATTCTAGATATATTGCAGCTTACTATAAAAGCAGGTACATTAGGATATGCATTAGGCTAAAGTATAAATTCCTTCACTATCCATTTTGCAATTTGAGTGGGGTCACTCCATCTTTCATGCCTCCACAGCTTTGTAACATTTGATAAACACCATATCAACAAATCCTGTATCTGCCTTTTCCTGCTAGAAGCAATGATTTATAATTTCATACAACTACAAGCAACAATGGCCTGTAAGAGGAAACAGCTGAAAAGCTGGCAAGCAAGGCAAAGGAGAATGCCAGGAGATGTCAAGAGAAGAAGCTGGAGGTAACATTCTCAGGAATATTATCTGTATGACAGCCTACATGCTGAACAAAGAGAGTATTTCCAAGTCCAATAACTGTGACAGTGGGCAAGGGAGAAAGGCTTGTGAGAGGCCTTGCAGAGAGACCAGCATGTCTGCAATGACTAGGCTCTGTCTTAGCCAAAAGGGGACAGTGGTACTTTTTACTAGGTTGCAAAGGAACATTTCAATGACTGCACCTTTAAACTAGGAGGGGAAGGGGAAAGAGAGTGCCGCAGAAGAGGAAGCAAGTCTAGGTATTCGGTAATAGAAGGTAATAAAATATGCAAAACATTGTAGAGGAGCAAATAAAACTGACACAAGAGAATGAATGGATATTGTTACTTCTCTCCAATGCATGGATTCTGAATGATGCAGGAGGGAAGGGTGGAAATTGTTAGTATCACAGAAATGTGGGCTATTGACTAGTGAAAGTAGAAGATACAGTAACTTAGGTATAAATTGGTCAGAAATGACAAAGAATGCAAAGCTAGAGATAACTCCAAACCTGCACAAATTAGGGCAGTAGATATGCAGCCAAGACGAGGAAGAACACCCAACCAAGAATAGGTAGGGAGTTTGTCAAGCTCAGAGCCTAGGTATGCAGAGGGATGACATCGAAGGAGGTTTACATTGGCTGTTCTGATGATATAAAGGGCATAGCCCTGACTACAACCCAGGTGATGCAGGTTCAAGTAGTGGCACAGGTAATTGACAGAAGTGGCAGGGAGAGATAGGTGTCACCATCCCAGGATGAGTGGGTGGTCCTATGGGCATTTATGGTAATATCTGGATAGCCTGGGGGACAACTCATGACAGTCATGATGAAAGAGGGGTATTTTATTTTATTTTATTTTACATTTGTTGACCGGGCTAGTCCAGCTGGATATATGTCCATTTTCAGTGGAGGCCCGGGGAGAAAAGCTCCAAAGGTTATAACAAGTAAGGGGAATACAGAAAAAAATACATAGAAGATACACATATCAAAACAAAACAAATAATTGCAATACGCAATTTATAATATCATCCCGTAGTCTAAAATAATACATAGTCATAATTTTTTTTTTTTTTTTTCCCATAGTATATATGAGATAAGTTGTATTTACAAGGATATTATGTCCATGGGGATCAGTCAGGATGTGTTATAGTGAGAGGGAAATATTGAGGTAGAGGAAAGGTGGAAGAAAGGTTAAACAAGGTATATTGTGAAGACATGGTTGAGTTGCTGCAGAGTTGGGGCAATATAACACATATATCCATTTCACGCCCCCCACCCCCACCCCAGCATACCATTGGACCCACAAGGGATGAGGGGAACAGGTAGGTCATAAAGTAAAAAGTCCCCCCTGGCTTGATGTTCAGATGTGCCAAGCCTCCAGATGCCAACTTGCACAACCAGCCTAGCATACGGATTAAGTTTAGGGAGTGGTGGGGCAAGATAGATAGCTGGTAGACCTGGCATGGACAGGTACCAGGGTGCTGGGCCAGTAATCATAAAGAATGAGGATGGAGAAAGAAAATGAGAAAAATATGTTTAGAATGTTTACAGTCTGTAAGACAAAAGAGGAATTAGGCAAGTATTGTGGAACATAATGAGTAGAGAAAGGAGGAGAGTGAACATTCTTAAGAAATTTCCATGCCCAGTCATACAATTAGAAAGTAGAAAAGACATTGCAATTGATAGATATTCTGTGTGGACAAGAAAGTAATCTCTATAGGATTTAAAGTAGTGGATGTGAGATACTTGAAACATCTGGGGAAAAAAACATTTTTCAATGTGATATTTGAAGGTTTTTTTTTTGATATATATGAAAAAAATGGGTAACTTTGGAATGACTTTGGCTGGGATTCAGAAAACTGTACTGTATCATAGTAAGTGAATGCGCATGATGAAAGGCCATGCAGTGTGTGTTTGCAGTTCAGAAAAACAGCAGCATCATCAGAAGGGTTCCTTTTGCGTTATCGAAAGATAATGTAATCAAACGGCTAAAATATCAAAACAGCCGCATTTCGAAATTTGCATTGTGGGATTGCAGTACAGTGAAGATTGGGATATTTGCACTTTCCTTACTGTAGTGCGATCTTGGATTTGGAATATATATTTAGCCGGGGGTGTGTGTGCGTGTGGGGGGGGTGCCGCCTCCACAATAAAAGTTTTGAAATGCGTCCGTTTCGATGTTTCGGCGATTCGATTACATTATCTTTCGATAACATAATATGAACCCGATCAGAAGTGGTATAACCTAATAGCTGTATAATGACATGGTAATGAGCAGTATTAAAATAAGCCTGCCTCTGTATGCTAATGAGACAAAACAAGATGGTGAAATGATTCATAAATGTATAAATACCATGGAATGAGCTTGCATCCACAGCGTATTTCAACTCAGGCAAATGCTCATATTCCTGTTTAAAAAATCTCTAAGTAATGTTAGACTTGCTACCACATTAATAGGAGCTTATTGTTGATGCTCTACCTGCTGGTGGGCAACATTGCCCTGGAGGTGATGGGTCATCTGACCACACTTAATATTACATGGACTGCATGACAAGAAATTGTGGACATGTGCCAGCCTCATCTGCAGCTCGGTTGGATTGTGAGGTACCTTTATCAGTAGAACCTTAGATATGTGTGGATTTGCTATAATAGTTATAGGGAACTTTCAGTAAGATATTATGATCTACTTAGAACATAGTGAGGGTATCTCAGGAATATACCTTGAGAATACTCCCTCAAAAGAAGACAGCCAACATCATGCAGGTCTATAATACAGAGGTTTTCATCTGTAATGTGTGTGTGTGTGTGTGTGTGTGTGTGTGTGTGTGTGTGTGTGTGTGTGTGTGTGTGTGTGTGTGTCTGAGTATGTGTGTGTGTGTGTGTGCACATCTGAACCAAGCAGCTATCATGACTCAGCATATGACACATCTGTTACCTATACCAATAGTTTGTGAGGGGTGGCTTCCAACTGACCATCCTTTTGGTGATGTCAGATATTCCCTGGAAACCTGGCTCATGACAACTGTAAGAAATCCAAGAAACATTATTAAGCAAATATTTGGGCTACTGAAAGCACACTTTCACTCTCTGGATTAATCCATTGGTACTCAGCAGTATGACCATGGCACTTTTGCAAAAATATTGTTAGTATGTGACACAATAACATGCTTAAGAAGTAGTCAAAAAAGTGTGGACATGTGCAGGGGCAGCAGTCCCCAGTACACTGGGCAGTGGAGGCTGAATTAGGTTAGGAAAGGTCAGCAGCAACAGATGATCATGCCAGGGGGAGGCAGCACAGGGCACAGTTATCACCATTTACATATGTGAGGAAGGGAGTATAAAAGTGGATACCTTTCATAGGGAAGCGTGTGAGTGCTGAAGATTATTAAAATAAAATGTACTAATGTGTGTCCTTTCAGTTTGGGAGGGGTGCTTTAGCATAAAAATCTTCAAGAAGGGTTAGTGTTAGACGTATGTGATGTAATGGGGAATGTGGTAGTGTGGGGGTGGGGTCTTTGTTGGACAGCTGTGGTCACCATCTGCATTAATGTCTGCCACAACATCATCACAGGCATGATCTCAGTAGCCCTGGTCAGCTGCATGCATGCTAAAGAGACATCATCCATGGAGATGGAGAGCCTGGAACAGCACTTTACTTTACATTTGAGAACTTCTGCTTACATATAGATTTCTTGGCAGAAGTCTCAGATTCAGCAGTGTACTTCTGCTATCTTTCTTTTTTATACACTGCTCTGTAGGTATTGATAACAGCTGAATTGCTATGCTTGTACCTGTGAGTTCCTGCAAAATCCTAATACTACCAGTCTGCCCCCGACCATATAGCTTAAGCTTATTGTTTGTGTGCGTGACAGTTATATACTAGGATTCACATGTTGTAACTACTGTCATCTACACACCTTTACACACGTCCCCCACAAAACAATACCCATGCCATTACAAATGAATAAGGTGAGAGTATTATGTTTTCAGGGTTAAAAATAGTTTTGCAGCTTTTATATATGTATCATATACCACAGTCAAAATCATTTACTCAAAGTTGTATTCAGAGCCCACCAAGAATGTTATGAATTCTGCTCTGAGTATGTGTTGATGGGTGTGTCTCCCATTCTACTTAACAATTCTTCAACCGAGCCTAGTGTTTTATCCTTCCAGTCCCCCCCCCCCCCTTAGTACACCTTCCCAAAAATGCAATTAAAGCACCAACAAACTTATTTTTTACTATGCTAACAGGTTTGTTTGCCATAAAAAACATCCTTATGTGAAGAGATGGAATTGAAAAATCTAGCACATACCTTTATATATGTAGAGTTTCAGGTTTGCTTGACCAGTTTTTATGTATATCAGATATGTTTCAGTTTTCAAACTTGGCTGCTGTACAGTTTCGTCTGTTGCAAGATGAAGTTCTCTGCTTATTCTTGTGTTTCTATCATCCAGACTAACCAAGTTGGATATGATGAATTTGCATGTTAGGGTCAACTCATTATTGTTTGTGAATCACTCATTTTCTGTTAGGAATACACATGCTAACCATCACTGTCAAATCTCTTTGATGCTGTATACACTACTGGGTCATGACACATGTAAGACCCAGGCCATACCGCCATGGGGAATCTGTAATTTCAAATGTAACCATTTGTAAATGAATTTGCTGTAGTGGCTGCTTTCTTAACAGCATACACAGGGAAACAGGACTGCTATGTTTTACACCTTAAAGTGCCATTCTTAACCATATGATACAGTACTTATATTATCTGACTCTACCATGTATCATGCAGATGAAGTGTCTGTTAATGTTGTCAGTGTAAGGCAGATTGGACACACGAGTCCTGCTTTGGACACAAATATTCTGTTATGCTTCACTGAGATTCTTCAACGTGAGTCATCATGGCTACAGACGGAGAGGGTAGTGCTCTGTTTATATACAAAGGGATGTGTGATGGAGACAAAAATCTTTCTGTACTTCCTCCATCAGAATCTGTAGTATATCTAGGGGAGGGTGAAAGGGGCAACTGCCCCAGGCACAAAGTATTTTGGGGAAAGATTGACCTTCCATCATTCTAATCACTCTTTAATGCAATACTGTTTTTTTAAAAGCCAGCATTGCATTTGTGGTGATACCTGAGCACTATAGAATTCTGTGACTGTTCTAAACTCTAACAAACTGCAGTTTGCTACAGTTTGAGTAAAAAATAAATCTTTTTTTCCTTGTCTAAAACTTGAGCTCTGTAGTGCTCTGTGCAGTGTATAAACTGTCCACTTGCTATAGTTTGAAGAGAAAAATATTTTTTTAAAGTAAAACTTGAGTGCTGCAGTGCTCTCTGCAGGATATAAACTGTTGCAAATGATTATTACCTTTTTTCTAGCAAGCAGTTTCCTACAGTTTAAAATATATATATATATATATATGTTTAACTTAAATAGGTTGTGGACAGGGAACAGAAGCAGAATCTGAATGGCTAGGCAGGAGGGAGTGGAGTGTGTCATGTATCTGGTCACCTGGATGGTGTGCCGTAGAAGGAGCAGACTTTTTTTTGCTCTTTACATGAAGAGCTGGCATGGAGGCACAGGTTGGGTAATGTCTGAAGGAAGCAAGAAAGCATCCTGCAAGTCTTGCTCTTGAAGAGCTGAAAGAGTGGAAAGCTAGTTTGTAGGTCAGGCACAGGGCTCTGGTTGAGCCAGCTATGCTTCTGATCAGAATTACAGCCAGATACTACAGTAGGAGAGCTATCTAAGGTCCGAGTATAAGACTGAACCCTGGAATACTATTGCCCAGGCTGTCAGCTGTGCCACTGACATCCCAT
Source organism: Protopterus annectens (assembly GCF_019279795.1). NCBI lineage: Eukaryota > Metazoa > Chordata > Ceratodontiformes > Protopteridae > Protopterus > Protopterus annectens. Next base: position 556,620,001 of record NC_056745.1, read on the forward strand.
TTGAGGGCTGCAGTGACATGAGGCACTGCAATCCTGACCTCCTATGCCAATGGGAGGATGAAGTTAAACAGGGGTAACCACCTATGTACTGTAAGTAGAACTTATAAGAACAAAAGGAGAAATATCTTTGTTCAAAGTAATCCACGTTGTATTCATGCAGGTATTTTGCAGGCAGACAGCTAAACAGAGTAAAATGTACACGTTCTCAAAATCAGGCAATAAAAACATGAAGCAATCCTTCTTTGAGCTTGAAGTTGTCCACTTTTATCTGTCAGACTTCATTAGATGCAATGTTTTTTCCAGAAAATCCATTACAATTCATGTTGTTTAAACAACCCTAAACAAGGGGGTGTGGTGGAAAACAGCCTATATGTTTGTAGGTAAGGCTATGGTTTCTGATTAGCTTATAATTTAGCCTGGTGGTTGGCAAGGAGGTCAAGTGCCTAATTAGAATAAGAGCCATGGTTTGGCTAATAGTAAGGCCAGCTGATTGGAGAGGAGGCCAATTCCCTAATTAGAATAGGAGTTATGGATTGGATAATAACTGGGCCATTGGTGGGTAGACTAAATCCCTAATTAGAATATGAATCACAGACTGGTTAGGCTGTTATTCACCTTCATATCCTTGTTAAGGAAAAAGATTTATTCACAATGTTATTATAAAAATGAAAAAAAATTCCAGTTTAAAAGTCTTTTTTACAGACATATTTTAGCTATTGATAAAAGGTTTAGTTTTGCAGGTTCATGGGAACAACAGGTGTTGGAGTCAAAAAAGTACTAGCTTTTACAGGATGTCCAGTGTCATCTATCTACATGATGAATCTATCAGAAATTAAAGTTGAGTGAATAAAACAGTAAAATAAGATTGCACATTTTATGGGTCCAGAAAACAATTAATTAATTGAAATATCAATCTGGTATTAAAGTTAGTGCTGACCCAAAGCTTCTTCAGATTATGAAACTAGAGCATTTTTGGGGGAAGGGGCTAGGTAACTTCAGAAAATATAAAATCCTCCAGTGACAGGAGATTTACCTCACTACATCACTGGAAAATGCCACAGTACCCACAGTCTAAGAATGAATAAAAAGCTTATGTGGAACAGTGTGCATGAAGGACTAGCACAGGAATGGATGAACACCTTAGAGGAAGCAGGACTTAAACTAATCAGCATTCTACTGGGACATAAGAAGAAGATAACAAACATCCAAACACTGGGGGAGGAGGAAGGGACATGACTGATTCTACTGACAGATTCCTCCACATTAAAGAAAGAGTCTGTAACATCACTACAAAAATTAAGGAGAAAAGGCAAAGAAAGAGTAATAGGGAGTACAAAGACTAGGAACACATGTACAGACCAATAGGGCATTAACCATACATATAAACAGCAACAGACTCCCTCCACCTGCAAAAAGGCCACATGCAAGAAGAACTATACAGAACCCATTTGGAATAAAACTATACAAGAGACAGCACAGCCTGCATTGAAACATTGAACTATTCACCCAAAATTTCAGAGCATATACAACAAGAATTTTGAAAGGTAAGTACGGTCCCCCTAGGACCAAAAACCAACCACAGGATCCCACAGATGCCCCAACAGGAAAACTGATGCAAACAAAAGATAGAACATATGAGGAAAGAATGGACCTCTACAGGGATATGGAGAATAATGAAAGATCCCAAACCTCAAAACCCCCAATCACAATGAGACTTGGAAATGGAAAGGAAAAAGGGGCATCAAAAACTTCGAGGAATGCTAAAAAAGGACATCAACCAAATTCCAGAGAAACTTCTGGAGCCACAGCAGGAAACCACTCACAGGGATGGAACTAAAAATACTGGAAAAAGGTCACAATAGAAATGACCTAGTTAAGAACATTTTAGACCTCAAACTCTACATTAGAAAATTAAACTTGAAAGTAATTTTCAATGAAAAAGAAACAAGAAAAAAGGATGACAACAACACTGGATTCAACTTGATAACTACATGAAAATAAAAAAAAACAGTGACTTTTTCCCCAATGAATCTGACTCTCAGAGTATATGAAGCAAAATGAGAGACTAAAATAAGGAAACTTCTTAGTTAAAAATGTAAGAGAAAGAACTAAAATATTTCTAATAAAGAAAAGCTAGTTCTTAAAGAATTTTGCAAAGATAAGACTAGAAGGGTAATGAAAGTTGATAAGTCAGGGTAATCTTAATAACGGACACTGAAGCCTACACTAGCAAGATTGAAGGTATATTAAATAACCCCCATTACTACAGCAATGTGGATTGGAGTACTACTGAACCTCCCTATGAAAATACCTGTGGAATACAGCAAACACTGCATGATATGGAACTTATTGTCAATAAACTGCACAATTATCTCTCATTCCCACAGCCTAAGGTGCCATTCTTCTTTGTTTTGGCAAAACAACACAAGAACACCAAGGACCCTGCATATTGGCAAGTAGTTATCAGTGGTGGGGCCATCATCCAGCCCATGGATATATTTAGAGGTCACCATCAAGTCACTAACAGCTAAAACATAATCATTTATGCTGGACATACTGGATTTCCTACAGAAATCAAGGAAATCAGTCTTCAACAAGACAACCTGATGGTCAAAATAGACATAGAAGTACTACAATCAGTGTTACCTCAAGCTATTGTATCAGAACAGTAGAGGAAGCAGTTTTAAAAGAAACACAAGCTTTGCCAGAAGAAATTGACAAGACCACTAAACTATTCCAAACCCTCATCAGCAACAATTGCTTTGGTTTCAACAACAGTTATTACAAACTGTCAACTGTAATAGCAATAGCAACAACAGCGGCTCCAAATCTAGCTAATGTAGCACTAGACAAGTAGAAAACAGAGAAGATCTATGACTCAGATTTTCAGCCTAAGATTGGCAGCTATCTGTGCTTTATTGATGACATTTTTATCATATGGACAAGCAATGAAGGTTAGCTCCTTGAGTTATTTGACTACACCAATAATTCCAATGATTTCCTCAGGTTTAACACTCACTATTAGCAAAGAAAAAAGTAGATTTCCTGGATCTTAACATCAGTAAAGAAAAGACAGATGGACAATAACAACCTGTTCAGGAATCTATCCAGAGCTAATATGCTTTTATACACCAGCAGTATGCACCCCCAAATCAGAAAATGCAACATAATAAACTGCCAAGGAATGTGCATAGCCACGGTCTCAAAAGGGATGAATGATTTTATTGTGAATCTTAAGAACCTAGGAAGAGACTTTTTACCTTGTGCCAATGAAGCAGGACTACTGCACTCCATATTAGATCCTATTAGAGATATTAAGATACAGGGAGACCTAGTTGCTTTTGAAACTATTAATAGCACTTTTAACCACTTATCTAACTGTAGGAAAATGAAGGAAAACATGGCCATTATCAGCAGTAACAAAGAAATTGCTAAAATCTTAGAACCAGGACCTAGGTTTATCTTCAAAAAAAGTAGAATTATTAGGGAATATCTTCAGTCTAATAAGGACACAATGGAAACCACAGAAAGTGGGACTTTCAAATGTAAAGTCCAAAATTGCCCCTTCTGTGAGCACATGAACAACACAAACCATTTCACTTGCCTAAACACTTAAGAATAAAATACTGCAGCAATGTAAAGCTGACTGCAACATGGAAATGCTGGTTTACAGAGCTATGTGCACAAAAGCTGAAGCTTTCTATTTTGGGGAAAACTATTAACAGACTAAAAATACGTACATCACACCATTTTTCTGACATTAGACAGAGGATTAATATAAATGCTCTAGCAAAACATTCCATTGAAACAAAGGATCCCTCTAAGTTTAAATTTCATGCTCTTGACAAAATTGTAGGCTTGCCTCTAGATGAGAATAAGAACATACTCTTAGAAAACGAAAGCTGTAATGGCAAGTCTGGTTAAATGCATACAGTAAACCAGCTCTCAACTTCAGATGCTTGATGAAGGACATCCTTCAGCTCAAAAGAATTAAACATAGGACCTTTTATTAATTCAAAAAAGGGACATTGTTTGTGTTTTCCCTGCATTTTTGACCTGATCTTAAACACCTACATTTAAGACAGGATCCCTACAGATAGAAGGCTGATGGCCTGGTTATCGGTAGTGGTAAGGTGGTAAGCAGGTGACTGGCACAAGGAAATGAAAGATTGACCATCACTGTATAATGGCTACTTGAAATGGGATGAGAATAAAACCAGACCTTCAAAATTAACTCAAGCAGCTGCCATAGGGACAATCATTGTTTAGACTTTAGATTTTTCAAGAAGATCCTCACCAATAGGTTTTTCAGTGTTTTGCAGGTAAATTAAACCATCATATCTGTGGTAAGAGAAAAGGATCTGTTGGACCACTCCTGGCTTACATGTGATCACACACACTCACCACTGTTTTTTATGGCAAACTGTATTTTTTTTTATTCTCTGGTATAGGTCGCCTTTCTACTGCTCTGGTTCTGGTAATCTGAAGATTTGGTTCAGAAGTGAAAGTGTTTACTTTAATACTGGCTGGATCTTTCAATTAGTTAACTGCAGCCCCATAAAAGGGGCACTTTCATTTTACTATTTTCATTCACGCCACTTTCATTTCAGACAGATTCATCACATAGATTTATGGCACTGAATGCCCTGTAAAAGCAATCACCCTTAATTTAAAAGCAAGAAGGGTATGCAACAAGAATTCTGTTTGGGAATGACTGGAGGTAAGGAAAATGAAAATAAAACATCTCACCACAAAGGTATAAAAGATAAAGGAGAAATGTCAGAATACTGTCAGTTAACATTAACTGTATTAATAATAGTATTAATAATAATATTAGGTGATTACTTATTTTGGAATGGTAAACAAAGTATCAGGATATAACAATTTTGTTAGATACCCATTATATTGAACAAAATAATAGGGTACAAATGAAAAAAACTTAAAGGGGTAAAATATTCTATTAACTTTTTAGCATATACTTTTTGATGAATAGTGATATTTGCAAATTCAAATAAAGTGAAGATATATTTGTGGTAGTGTCAGGGAGAGTTATGTTAGATACAGTGATACAGGATAGCATATGTATGCTATACACACACACAGATATATAGGTTCATAGGTTCATAGGTTCATACTAGGCTATCTGCATAAGGGCATTTATAAGCCTAGCCAGAATGTGTTTGGCTTTCACCACCCATTTTAAATTTATTTTGCTATGCCCTTTTTTGAGGTTAGTATACTGTGCCTCTGTCTAACAGTGACACAGAAGTGATACCTGGGGTAAACCTGCGATCTCCCATCCACTCATCAAGATTCCTCTTGAAGAGAGTCAATGAGGGACTCCGCCTAACCTGGACTGGGATTTTATTCCAGAGTGAAGGGAGCCTCTGGGTTATGAATCTGTCCCTCCAGCATGTCCTATTTATTTCAGTGCTGAGGTTCAAGTCTCTCGAGCGCGTAGCTCAATGGGATTTGGATTTTCTGAGGTGCAGCATGTCCATTAATTCCGGGTTGGACATGGCTTTATACGTCAGGCACAGATCACCTCTGAACAGGGGGTATGCCACTGAGTAGAGCTGGAGTTTCTTTAACCAGGCAGCATATGGCATCTGTTTGAGCCCTTTGATCCTCTTGGTGAGGTACTTTTGGGGTCTTTCCAGTTGCTGCAGGTGTCTGGTAAGGTACATCCCAAAAGGGGCATTGTACTCAATTATGGGCCTGATGAGGGATGAGTAAAGAGGCACGATGACCTCCCCGATCTAGATGTGAATCCCTTCATGATTAGGTGGGCTATATAAAATGTTTTTCTAACCACTTTGGCCACGTGGTTGACAAATGAGAGATTGCTATCAACTTGGGTCCCCAGGTCCCTAATTACTTCTTCTGTACTTAATGGATTACCACCTATGTGGTAATTTGTGGGCACTTTGTTTTGCCAAAGGGGATGACTATACACTTTTGGCATTTAGCTTGAGGCCATGGCTCTGGCACCAGTTGTCTGTTTCTATGAGGCCCTTTTGGAGGATGCTTGTGTCAGCTGGAGAGTCGATTATGGCGCCCAGTTTGCAGTCATCTGTGAACTTGGTCAGCCACAGTCCTTCCGTGTTGGCCTGTACCTCCGAGAAATATATACCGAACAAGAGAGGTCCCAGGACTGAGCCTTGTGGGACACCACTTGTAACTGGTTTGGAGTCTGACATGGCTCCAGCAATTCTAACCATGTGGGTTCTGTCCTTGAGCCAGTTTGCAATCCATCTAGTGACATAGGGGTTTATATTTAAGCTGGTGAGCTTATCTATAATGCCTGAGTGGGTATTGTATCGAAGGCTTTTAGAGGTCCAGGTAGGCTGTGTGGACCACCTTCCCCTCGTCAATGGCCTTGGTGACTGTTTCAAAGAAATCAACCAGGTTTAAGAGGCAGGATCTGCCCTTACAAAGCCGAACTGGGTAGGATCCAGTGTCTGTAGGTCCCCAATATCTTTATTTATGAGGTCCATGATGATCCTTTCCATAGCTTTGCAGACCAAGCTAGTCAGGCTTATGGGGCGATAGTTTCCAGGATCCGTTGAGGCACCACCTTTATGGAGAGGGACCACTGTTGCTGTATGCCACTCTTTGGGCACATATTCTGTAGTAAGGCTGAGATTGAACAGTAGTTTTATGTTTGGGTTTAGCTCTTCTTGGAGTTCATGTAGGATGCAGCCCAGGACACCGTCTGGTCCCATTGATGCTGTGTTTTTGCTTTGGAGAGGCGGCTCTTACCTGAGCATCTGAGATGTCAGGGGGCAGCACTCTGCTGGGATAGATATTTGCCCTTTGGTGGGGGGAGTTTGCACTGAACCTGTCAGCTAGGATGTTGGCAATGTCTGTGGGTTCAGTGTATTTTTTGTCATTTTGGACTAATTCTGAGCATATCTGGGAATTACCACCCAGGTTCCTAACATAACTAAAGAAAGCCTTGTGATTATCCTTAGTGTCCTGTGCAATTTTTCTCTCGAAGCTGGCCTTAGACAATTTTATGAGTGCCCGTAGTTTTTTGCTAATACTGATCAGTGATGCCTTCCCTTTTTGGGATTTTGCTATGTCATTTAGTAGCTTCCTCCTTCTATTGTATAGTTTGTTTATGGCTGGGGTCCACCATACAGGACGTCTGCCTTTGGAGAACTGGGTCTTGGTTTTATTTGGGATCGCATGATCCATGCATTCCTGAAGGTGTTCATAGAATGCATTTATAAAGGATTCTGCGGTCTGGGCCGTATTTTCCACAGGCCCGGGGGCTTTGAAGGATTCCACCTCGGTTTTGAGGAGTGTGAAATTTGCTTTAGAGAAGTTTTTTACTGTGGTTTTCTGGTCAGGGAGTGGGGTCGGGATGTGAATATCCAGTGAGATTAGTTTATGGTCTGATCTTACCAGTGAGGGATACACTTCTGGTCTGGAGCATAGAGTCCCCATGTTGGTGATGATCAGGTCCAGTATGTTTTCTCCTCTTGTGGGAGTGGTAACAAGTTGTTCCATAGCATTTGAGTTTATAAATTCTAGGAACCTTTGGGCTAGGGTGTTGGAGCTAGAGTAATGCTCCCAGTCTATGTTTGGGTAGTTGAAGTCACCCAATATAATGGTGTTTGGAGAGACCTTCATATTTTCCAGTGTTCTCAGAAAGGCTGAGTGGGGTTCCTGGGTTTGGGAGGGTGGTCTGTAGCAGGCTATAAACTGGAAGGCAGTTTTACCCACTGTTAGTTGCACATGGATAGTCTCTGATGCTTCATGCTTTGCCACCAACCTGGAGGTGTGGGTATCTTTGATGAATATTGATACTCCCCCTCCTTTTGTGGTTCAGTCCAAGTTTTGGGGCCGAAAAGCATGGTATGAGGTATAACCTGGTAGTGCTGGGGTGCTCTCGGGAGCCCTGAACCAAGTTTCTGTTACTGCACAGATATCGATGTTCTCCATGCTAAGGAGAGTTTTGAGTGCGTGCATCTTGAGGTTTAGACTTCTGGCGTTGAGTAGCATTACTCTTAGTTTCTTATCCCTTGTGATACCTATGGAGGTGGGTTTGTCTTTTGAGCCTTGCCTAAAAAAGGCACTATGGGGGTAGCAAGAGCCTTTGCCAATATCCGAAAGCCCAGGGGTGACAGGTGCAAGCCATCCCTAGCAAAGCATCGTGTGTTGTCGAGCATATCATCCCAAGCTGACAGGCACTGGATCCCCTTTGAATGACACCAGTACTTAAGCCAATTGTTGAAATTGATCATCTTGTCTTCATATTGTGGCATCATTCTTGGTGAGGGTAAGATGCTACTTAAGGTCAGGGTCATACCGGCCTGGGCTACATGCTCAGAGAGCTCCTTTATGTCTCTTTTCATGTAATCCAGGGAGGTACGTCTCAGGTCATTCACACCAGCATGGACAATGACTGAGTCATATTTGTACTTGCCTTGGAGTGACCTGAGTGCTTGTGTTATGTGGCGGATCCTAGCACCTGACAGGCTGCTCACCGTGACCCTCTCCTTGTTCAGCCTGGTGAGCGGGACATCAGTGTGCCTGACGATAGAGTCACCTATTACAAGTGTATCAGGTGTGTTGTTTAGTCTTAAGGGCTGTGACTGTTCGGCACACTGGCTTTGTGAGATATGTGTTGCACGTGTTTTGTTTTGGGGCAGCGGTTGCTTGGGTTTCTGCTTTGGAGGTCTCTGCTGCTTAGGCAGATCTTTATTTAGAGCCTCCGAGTATGTTTTTGTGTGATTATGTGTTTGGTTTGCTGCCGTGGTAGGTCTATGTGAGACTGGAATTGTAGTGAGTGTGGTTTCCTTCTCCTCCTGACTGGTTATGCCAGTACTGAGTTGAGAGAGCTTAGCCTCCAGTTTGGCTATATGGTTGCATCTCTCACATGTGTTGGAATTTGTTGGGAGGAGGAAAGGGTTGTCTGTGTACATGAGGCAGTTGTAATATTGCCGCAAGATTCCCAGATTCACCAGCTGGACCAGTGTGTGTGTGTGTGTGTGTGTGTGTGTGTGTGTGTGTGTGTGTGTGTGTGTGTGTTTATTTATTTATTTATTTATTTATTTACATTTGTTTACCGGGAAAGTCCAACTGGACACAGGTTCTTTTTCAGTGGAGGCCCAGGGAGAAAAGCTCCACAGAATAAAATGACATGATAAATGGTATACAACCTAATCAAGGTCATTTTACAGCATTGATGATGATGACATGACTAAATACAAAAGCACATTTGTTAACGTTTAAGTAGAGCACACTTACAATCACAGATAAAGAATAGGCAAATGCCTAGTAATACAATCTGTCTAACAGCTACAGTTAAGAAGAATAATAGAGAATGATTAGTAAATCCTGGATTTAGTCAGGGTTTAGGTAAGGACAGAGCCAGTTAGTATTTAGATGTGATTTAATAGCAGTTTTGAAAAGATGGTTTGGGAGGGCAGTTATGGTAGTTGGAAGGTTGTTCCAGATCTTGGATATGGCACAGAAGAACAGTTCTTCCCCTGCTGAATTTTTGGCTTTGGTGACCTGGAGCAGATTTTTATTGCAGGACCGTAGGGGTCTGGAAGAGTGGTGGGGTTAACGAAGTGTACGAAGTGATGGGATTCTGAGAGGGTGGTTTACAAGTTTAGGAGCAAAGGTGAGTTGAGTTAGGTGTAAGAGTTGAGAGAGACACAGTGGTGGATGTGGTAGGTGGCACAGGTGGCATATTTTGCTATTTTATTGTAGCAGGCTTCAAGTTTGTTTAGGTATGTCTGTCTAAGAGTTGCAACTATGGGTGATGCATAGAGTAGGGTGGATATTAGTTGGGAATTGGCAATAGAAATTCTAGCTGGTTTGATGCGGTATTGGCGGTTTCTGTTTAGGGCACCCAGTTTTTGGTGAACTTTTTTATTGTTAGTGATATGTGGGCATCAAATTTGAGATTGTTGTCTATCTGTACACCAAGTGGTTTGGTGTGGGCTGTTGGTGAGATGGAGGTATTATCCTTGGCCTGGATATTGAAGTGGGTGTTTGTGGTGGATTTGGTGGGTTGGAATATGAGGAGTTTGGTCTTGTTTGGATTGATGAGGAGCTGAGCATCAGATAGCCAGCTTTCAATGGAAGAGAAAGATTTTTGTGTGATCTGCTGGAATTCTGTTAGAGTTAGGGCTGAGCAGATGAGGGTGGAGTCATCGGCATACTGTATGAGGGAGGCATGTTTGATGCCAGTGTGCAGGTTGTTGGTAAAAAGAGAGAAGAGAAGGGGGGGGCAAGGATGGAACCTTGGGGATCTCCGAGGGTCACAGGAAGGTGAGGAGATATATCATTGTCCCAAACAACTGATTGATGGGGGCCATGTAGGTAGCTGTGGAACCAGTTTGTGACTGGAGTGGAGAAAGAAAGATTGGAGAGAGCAGAGAGTAGTAGGTCGTGTGACACAATGTCAAAGGCCTTAGATAGATCCAGAAATGTAGCAGAGTAGAGGAGGCCATTGTTTTTGTGCTGAAGGATAGTGTTTATGAAGGAGAGCAGAGCAGTAGTAGTGCTGTGGTGTGGCCTAAAACCATACTTGGTATTGGAGAGGAGATAATTGTTTAGGAGGTATTTGGAGACCTGTGAGTTGATGCATTTTTTGAGTATCTTGGAGAGAGGCGAGAGGATGGCAATAGGGCAGTAGTTGGAGAGGCCACCTTTATGTAGGGGAATGATGTGGGATATTTGCCATAGTGTAGGTACACAGGATTCAGATGGAGTGGTTGATTAATATGGAGATTGGATAAGCTAGGGCATCAGCTGCTATTTTTAGGTATTCAGTGGCAGGTTGTCGGCTGCAAGTTTAGTGGGTTTTAGTTTAGTTAGGAGTTTTCTTATGTAGGTGGTGGGTACTGTGGAGAGGAAGAAGGCAGGGAGGGGTGGATTTGGGGTGGCAGTGGGGGGAGTTGATGTAGGGAAGTGTTTTTGGCTAGGGATAGTATGGTTTCTGTGAAATGTATGTTGAAGGAGTCAGCTATGCTGTGGGTGGAGAGATGGGTGGTTGGTAGGGGGGGTGCTTACTTTTCCTGGAGAGAGGATAGAGTTAATTGTTGACCAGAATTGCTTGGGGTTACTTTGGGAAGAGTTTAGGGATGTCTAATAGAAAAGGGCTTTGTTTGCTTTTATTTGCTTTTTGACCTTGTTTCGTAGTTCAGGGAAGAGTTGTTTATCTAAGGGGTTTTTAATTTTGCGCCAGCATTGCCATGTTCTATCTCTGGTTTTCATAAGGCCCATGGTTGTTTTTGTAGCCAGGGGGAGCTTTTAGTTCTGATTTTGGTGTTTCTTAGGGGGGGCATGGGAGTTAAGGATGTTGAGGAATGTTCTGTTAAAGAAGTGAACTGCTTCGTCTAGGTGGATGTACTTTAGAAGTGCCCAGTTAATTTTTTGAAGGGAGGAGGTAAAGGAGTTGGGGTTGAAATTAGCTTTGTTGTGAACAGGTCTGTAAATAATGGGTTTACTATTATTTATGTGATGTCTTAGTAGGAAAGTTGGAGAATGGTCCTGAGGGAGTCAGGTAGACAGCCTGTCAGGTAAGAGTGAGGGTCTTTGTTTACTAAGATCCAATCAAGAATGATGTGATTATTAGGGTTTTATTGATCCTGGTGGGGGATTGTATTAGCTGTGAGAAACCATGGAGATTTAGGTGGATGGCTGGGTGGTTGCTATTACAGGATAGCCAATTGATGTTAAAGTACCCAAGGATGACAGTTTCTTGGGGTAGGGAGAGATTTGCCCAGTTCTGGAGGTTTTCAATGGGAGGTATATTTTGGCCTGGTGGGAAATAGCATCCTATAATGTTGATTGTTTTCTTAGGGTTTAATTTGACAGTGGTGTAAATGATTTCTTCCTTGTCAAACTGGGGAGTGGAATTGGTGAGAATTTGGAAATTGAGTTGGTTTTTGTACAATAGTGCCACACCTCCTCCTTTCCTGGATAGCCTGTCTTTGCGGAGGATGTTATATCCAGGTGGGAGTTTCCTCACTTTTGATGTGAGGTTTGAGCCAGGTTTCAGTTAGGATAAGGATGTCAGGGGAGTACAGGTTTATGTAGGGTTGGAGGTCTTGGCCTTGGTTACAGATACTTCTAATGTTAAGAGACATTATTAGGAGGTCATTTGGCTTTCTGTTGCTTGTGATTAGGGTGGTGGGGGAGTTTATTGCTGGGGGGTTTGTGGATAGGTTGCTGAGTTGGGGCCAGGGTTGGGGTGCACGTCTCCACTGAGAGCAAGTTTGGAGAGAGTGTTGAGAATATGTTTTATATATGCACTAAAAAACTTGTCGGATTTTATTGCTAGTTTGTGTTGATCAGAGATGGGAGTTTGATAGCTGAGTAGTTGTGCTGAGAGGAGACACTTTGTGGTATGAGCAGTGAAATTATGCAGTGGATGGTTGAGGGGGGTTGATGAGAGTGTGCAGTGAAAGTAGTTGGGTCTTATGACTGTAGTACCATGGTAGAATGTAATGTAGAACAGAATAGTGCAGGTGAGGATTAGAACTGTGATAGCTAGTGTCATGGTTGCGTTTGGTTAGGGTGTGTTATCAGAAGGTAGGTGGGGTAGAGGTATGGAGAAATTGGGAGGTATGGTTTGATTGGTGGACTGAGTATGGAAGTGGTTTTCAGTTTTAGAATAAATGTAGATGTAGTGGGAAGTGGGTGAGATTTGGGGGCAGGGAGGGGAGCGTAGTGAGCGAAGCAAACAGAGTGGGGCTTAAAACCCCAGGCTAAGGATTAAACCTTAGGCTAAGTAAATGGAGCGGGGCTTAAAATCCCAGGCTAAGGATTAAACCTTAAGCTAAGGACTGCAGGGTAAGTGTAACACTCACTAGTACAGTATTGTGCACTGATTATTTTTATAGTTTATAGCCAAATACTGTAAGAATTTAGCAGGAAAGTTTGAAGTTGGAGGGCAGGAAGAGTGATGGATGGGGGTTAGTTAGAGAGAGTTCAGGGAGGGCTCAGCATTGTGTGTTTTTGAAGGGCTCAGCATTGGCCTGATCGAGTGTGTGCTACCCCTAGTTGTACAAAGGAAAAGTTTCCACATACGCTGTTTCCCTGTAGGTTTACTTGTTATCAGTAAATAAACAGCAGTCGAAAGTATCTCTGAGCTACACCTGAGGTATTGTTTTGTTACTGAGTTGCTTATTTCTTGGTGGACAGAGACACAGGAAAACCAAGTACTTGAAGGGGAAATGGGTGGACACACTCAATATTCAGTTCACTGATTTAATTCTTCGATATATATATATATATGTATGTATATATATATATATATATATATATATATATATATATATATATATGGGTCTAGGATACATGCTTAACTAGCATATGTCCGAATCACAAAACATCGAACACACATACACGAAAGCGCTTAACATCAAAAAGCACTTCCGTGTATGTGTAGTTCAAAAATAAAAATCTACGTTTCTGCAGGGGGGCTGCACCCCTCATGTGGAGACTGTGCCCCCCCATACCCCCCACTTTATTATTCTCACTCTGAGATCGCACTACAGTGGGGAAAACGGAATTTTCCCTTACCCGCACTGTAGTCCGATCTACGAAACAGGCACACATACACGGAAGCGCTTGTCGATGTTAAGCGCTTTCATGTATGTGCGTTCGATGTTTTGTGATTCGGACATATGCTAGTCGATCGCATGTGTCCGGATCCCATAGATATATATATATATATATATATATATATTTGTATATATATATATATATATATATATATATATATATATATATATATATGTGTGTGTGTGTGTGTGTGTGTGTGTGTGAATATTTATAAATGCACAAACACATATTAATAATTATTCATTCCAACATATAGGTTCATAGGTTCATAGGGTATACTAGGCTATCTGCCCTAAGGCATTTATAAGCCTAGCCCAAAGTTTTGTGGCTTACGCCACCCCTTATATGAAAAAATACTGTACCCATTAGTTTGTTGTGCCTCTGTCCAGCAGTGACACAGAGATGATTCCCGGGGTAAACCTACGATCTCCCATCCACAGGTCAAGATTTCTCTTGAACAGAGCCAGTGAGGTGCTCTGCCTCACATGGACCGGGATTTTATTCCACAGCATAGGGAGTCTCTGAGTGATAAATCTGTCCCTCCAGCACGTCCTATTTATATCCGTGCTAAGGTTTAAGTCGCTTGCTCTAGTGGTTTTGGTGGATTTGGATTTTTTGAGGTGGAGCATGTCCATTAATTCCGGGTTGGACATGGCCTTGTATGTCAGGCACATGTCACCTCTGAGCAGACGGTATGCGACTAAATAGAGCTGGAGTTTCTTCAATCTGGCAGCATATGACAGATTTTGGAGTCCCTTTATCCTTTTGGTGAGGAACTTTTGGGGTCTCTCCAATTGCTGCAGGTGTCGGGTGAGATACATCCCGAATGGGGCATTGTACTCGATCATTGGTCTGATAAGTGAAGAGTACAGGGGAACAATGACCTCACTAGATCTGGATGTGAATCCCTTCATTATCAGGTGGGCAATGTAGAAGGTCTTTCTAACCACTTTAGCAACGTGAGTGTCAAAAAAAAGGCCACTGTCAACCTGGGTCCCCAGGTCCCTGATAACCTCTTCTGTGCTTAGTGGATTGCCACCTATATGGTAGCTTGGGGTTACCTTGTTTTTCCCGAAGGGTATGACTATACATTTTTTGGCGTTTAACTTCAGACCATGGCTCTGGCACCAGCTATCTGTTTCCGTGAGTCCCTTCTGAAGGATATCCGTGTCCGGATATTACACAAATTGCTCAATTCCTGCCTTCCCTTAAGTCTCACAATTCCTCTTCAAAAATATTCTGCATATATTGTTCCCACAAATTCCATTTATCTATGTGCAAGAAACTCTTTCCTTTTTCTTTAGATCTTACCTCCAGTTCTGTTATCTCCTTTACAGTACTCAATTCTTCAGTTACATCTGTTTTAAATTTTCATTTCTATTTTCTAGTAATTGATTTTCGGGCCAATAGCATTAAAGCAAGTAAGGTCTTACTATGTCTGGGCAAAAGCCAAAATTAGCTCAAAATAATAATTTAGTTAACAGTTAACAATCATTTGCTTCTCAAAATTTCTGTCAAAGTTTTCTGTAGGGAATATTGGTGTCTTTGTTATCATACCTCCAGCATTTGTAATCTGCCTGTGGAAAACTTCTCTGAAGTCTACATGGGTTATAAAAATACCCATGCACAGACCTTCAAGCAAAAATTTTAAACCTAGACTTTGTTGCACACTTTGGAGCTATATAGATATCTTCCCTTTGTTGCTTTGGACATTGCTTTTTCGGTTCTCTACATAATCTTCTCTGATCTTCTCCAATTCTTATAGTTATCCTGCAGTATTTTATTTGCCCTATTGTCACCTTTTCCACAGCAGATTTTGTTCTAGACTCAACACCATGAGTAGTCTTTCACTTAACACTCCCCTGTCCCTTGCTTGTTGCCTCTTCTGAGTTATTTACCCTTGCTAGGGAAGACAGTCTATAAACTACAGTCAAAACTTCTGCTCAGTCTCATCCCATACTAATACCTTTCCTTTTCTAGCTATTAGTCCCCAACACCTTGGTTCTTTAACTATGTTTCTTCAGTAAATTCCAGCCCCTGTTGCCTATTTTCTATATTTCTACTTGCAATCATCCCTACTGTTTAAATCTTTCTCCATTCCTTTCTTGGCTTATTTCTTACTTAAAGTATTTTCAACTACTTTATGAATATAATAGTCTGTATGGCTATTCTCTGTATGGACCTACATCCAAAATCCTAGTATTGCCTTATTTCTCAAACTCTCTCTCAGTTTCATTACCATCCCTTTCCACGTTTGATGTATAACCTTCTTGTTGTGTTATGTATATGAGCCTTAACTGCGTAGCTCTAAAATATCCTTTAAAATGATGTAATCATAAACCACCTTGTTCTAGGGAGAGAATCAGCTTATCCTGCTTAACTCTTGCCTTCTTCCCCTGTAAATAAACTATTTTAACTCTTTATTATTTAACGGCATTCACAACTTCTCCATTGCTTGATAAAACATGCCTGACTTGCAATATAAAATTAAAGGAACTAAACACATTTTCACTGACTGTATATGGCTATCTATATCCATTGTCAAGAACTTCCAACTTCTCAATTTTTGTATTACCTTTTTTGTCTCTTTCTACATATACTTAGCTACCATAATATAATCCTTTTTAATTCATGCACCTAAATGCATTATCCTATTATGTTCCCATAAATTGCTGAACCAATTCAAATATGTGAACGTAGTTTACCACTATAGCCTTTGTTTTATCTTTATTTAATTTATATCCTGAAAATACTTAAAAGCATCTTAAAATTCTCCACAACACCAGACATCTTTTTCTGGATTCATCAAGTACAGAATAATATCATCAGCAAATAAAACAATGTTTTCATGATTACCATACCAGCTGACCTTTAATTCTGAGTTTCTTATTTTCTTTGCCAATGGCTTTAAATATTAAATAAATAAGGGGAGAAAGATGACACCCCTCCCTGTTTCCTCTTTTCTAACACAGCATGTTAGAGAGGAACTCTCCCACCTTCATTCTTATGTATAACCTCCTAATTAACCCTATTATACTCTCAGAGAATGCAAATGCTTCCATCACGCTATATATAAAATTCCAGCTGACTCTATTGAATTCTGTCCATCAAAACCCATTAACAATATCAGCATTTTCTTACATTCTGCTTCTCTTTGGATCATCATTATACTGTTAATGTTGCCAAATGCATGCCTCCCATCCACAAAACCTCTTTGATTCATATCTATCGATTTTGACAACACCTGCCATTCTCTTAGCTAGTATAAACATTGTAATGGCCTCTCTAACCCAGACCAGTAATCAAGGAGCCTCAATCCTCACCACTGACACTGATCAGAGATGGCCACTAAAAACAGGAATGGATTTACATAGTATTTTCAGATGCAGCTCTCTCCATCAAGCACAGTTGCCCCCAACAGCACACAGAGAACATGCGGGGACTGGAGTCTCTGTCTCTCCAGATCCCAGACAAGACTCACTTGGGAGCACTGTGTCCCAGTTCCAAGTAGCTGACACACCCACACCTGGGTATTTGATTTTCTCACACACACACACACTCACACACACACACACACACACACACACACACACACACACACACACACACACACACACACACACACACACACACACACACACACACACACACACACACACACACACACACACACACAAACACACACAGTCTTGAGAAAGTGAGAAAGACTGGCAGCGATTTACTAACTGTAATCCCTCTGCCCAGACTATAAGGTAACCATGCTGCCACCAGTCAACCACTCTAAAGCTCTTACGAGGATATCAAGGATATCCAATTATACTGAGTAAAACAATACTAATATAAATGGTAGAGTGTAAACAAACCAGGAAGGCATTCGGCGTGGCCAAGGTGACACTAAAATAAGTACAAGTACTCTCAAGATGTTAAAAGTATACTCTAAAAGACAAGCCTCAATGAAAGGTATAAAAATGTTTAATAGTAAATAATAACATAGAGGATACAATGATACTAAATATCTAAGTGCAATAAACACCAGAGTTTTAATCACAGGAAAAATAAAAATAACACAGTTCTACAGATTCAAACAGGTGCAGAAAAACACTAACTAATCTCACTGTCTTTTCTCACCATCTTTAATACAGCAAGGCAAGATTAGATGTTGAGATGCTTACTTCCACAAGGCAAAGTGATGAGCTTCTCACTAAAACTGAACTGAAGTAACTGAACTCAACTAACTGTGATGACTGACATACAGTAGATCGTTATGTCAGGTTCCAAAGAAAACAAAACAAACTGCTGTGAGAGTTCAATCCTCTCAGTGCTGGTTATAGAATGACATCACATTTGATCACCTGACTCTGGCACAATACACATTCAGAGCTTTGCTAAGCTCTGTTGCAGTATCTGAAAATTATAGAACAATTTCAAAAACGTCTACTCTTCCCTTCCAGAATTCATTGTTTAAACATATACATGTAATCAGTTATAATAACAATGTTGATACATTTTTTAACACAAGCATCTGTACAAGTCAGTGTGATAGTCAAATGACACAAAATCATTTACAAAACTCCAGCTATGCTGGCTTATGTAACACATGCACTGTCCTATTCTTCCTGGCATAGATGGCAGTACCTCACATCATCACATCTCTTTCAATTGACCCTAGAAAAGTGTTGTTTGAGAGAAATTGGCCTGTCTGGGAACACATTAACCCATAACCTGTCTTAAGAGTCCATCTTCATTGGCATTGCTGACCCCACTACAGTGCTGTACTGTCATGTTATGTGCCTGCAACCCTAGGCTCCACCTTAATAACTTTGCATTTTGCTAGCTGACTCTATGCAGGAATTTTAAAGTATTGTGGCCTGTAACTACACTGAATTTCCTTCCATACAGATAAGACTGATGTTTCTGCAGTGCCCATACTTTGGCTAGGCATTATGTTTCAGGTGCATAACATTCCTCCCTGGGTTGGAGTCTACAGCTGAGATATACAACTGGGTGTTCTTTTCTCCCTAAGGAAACATGACTGTGTACAGCCCCCACCCCATGGTTTGAAGCAACCACCTACACAACAGATTATTTGCTGTAATCTGGACTGGCTAACACAGGGGGTCCTCCCAAAGCCCCTTTAAGCTTTTGGAATGCCTGATCACAGGCTGGGGTCAACACTACCTTATCAGATCTGTGAGGGGAGCAGCTATTCTACTATAACTGGTAACGAACATTCTATACTACCCGATGTCCCCAAGAATGCCCTCACCTGCCTTTTGGTAATAAGGGCAGGTTACACCTGAATAGCTTCCACTGTAGTAGGTTCTAGCCTAATCTTACCACTCCCCACTCTATGTCCCAGTTAGGAAACCTCTGCCATACCCACCTGACACTTACTGGGCTTAATGGTCAACCCTGCCCTTTTAAGTCTACCTAGGATATCCCAGACATGCTGAAGGTGCTCTTTCCAGGAATGGCTGTAGATGGCAATATCATCTAGGTAAGCAAGGGCATGCTCTCCTGCTAGGATACACTCTACCAGCCTCTGGAAGGTTGCTGGGGCATTTTTCATCTCAAAAGGGCATTTTCATGAACTGTTATAATCCGAAAGGAATCACAAAGGCTGACCTTTCTCTAGCAATGGGAGTCAAGGAAACCTGCCAGCAGCCCTTGGTCAGATCAGTAGTGATCAGGTACTTAGCCTCACCCAGCTGCTCTAAAGCTTAGTCTGCCCTAGGCATGAGGTAAGCATCTGACTCTGTGTGACTATTAATTTTCTGTAGTCCACACAGAATCTGATGCTACCAATTTTCTTTGTATCAGCACACCTGGGGAGGCCCAGGGACTGCTTGACTCCTGGATTATACCCAGTTCCAACATTTCCTGTATCTCCTCCCTCAGAGTCTGTCTGACTTACTCAGGCACCCTTTAAGGGGCCTGCTTGATAGGCCTTTGGGGTCCTGTAGCCACATGATGCTGCACCAGGTGGGTGCACCCACGTTTCCCAGTGAACATACCACCAAACTCCTTCAACACTGCTCAAATTTCTCGAACATGGATAGGAGATAGCTGCTGGGATATTGCTAACCCTTCCATAGAGGCGTCAGTCCGAGCTTCACTGAGGAGATCAGTCTGTAGATCCCTCCGATAGTCCTTGTGCCTTCCATTGCATATACTCAGCACTAGGGCCTGCCTATCATGGTAAGGCTTCATCATGTTAACATGCTCCAATTTGTACCACTGCCTCCTGCCTAGCAGGTTTACCATGTAATTAACATCACTGACCTTCCTCACCATTTCAAAGGGTCCTTTCCAAGCTGCCTGCAGCTTATTGTGTCTGACAGGAATGAGCACCATATCCTGCTGTCCCACAGCATACTCTTGGGCTCAAGCATTCCTGTCATACCAGACCTTTTTCTGCTATTGGGCTCCTACCAGTTTCTCTTGGGTCAACCCCGTGAGCTCCCTAAGCCTTCTCCTGAGCTTTAGGACATATACCAAAACAGACCCCTTGTGGGATTCACACATCCTCTCAATCATTACAAATCAAATCTAAAGGCTTTTCAACCTATGTCCATACAGCAACTCAAAGGGTGAAAAACCTATGGATTCCTGGGTACCTCTTTGTATTTAAACAATAGATGTGCAAATAGTTATCCCATTCTCTCACAAATTGGTCTGCAAATGCCTGTAGCATGGTGTTTAGTGTAGAGTTTAACCTCTCCACAAGACCATTAGTCTGGGGGTGGATTAGATGGTCTTTAGGTACTTCACCCCACAATACTTCCATAGACAGGCCAACAGGTCTGGCATGAAATTGGCATCTCTGTCAGTCAGTATATCTCTCAGGAAACCTACCCTGCTGAAAATCTCTAACAAAGCATTTATCACCTTTTCTGCCTTGATGGAGGGCAGAGCCACCACCTCAGGGTATCTAGTAGTATAATATACTACCTCTAGGATATACTTCTTCCCTGTGGAAATTGGGGTATGCAGAGGCCCCACAGTATCCATAGCTACCCTCTGAAACAGCTCCTAAATCACAGGCAGAGGCATCAACAGAGCATTGACCTTGTCCCCTACCTTAATAAGAAACCTGATAACCTCCTGCACGTGAAGCAACTGCATGGCCCAAAAAGGAAATGCAAAATCACCAAAATGGAAGAGCCAGCAGACTAAGGCGAACTGTGGAATTATGTATTTAGGCAATAAAGCACTTATTCAAACAAACCAGTTTTGGCTTATAAAATCACAGTCTTCTTTGGTGTTTGCTACAGTACTGAGGTCAAGTGCTATAATACATGTTACTTAAACCAAGAAAACTATTCATTGGTTAATTATTTACCAATGCTGATTTAAGCCAGGTGAAAACAGGGTGCCCAATTTGATAATCCACTTCTTTTCCTTGGAGTCTAAAAGGCCATGCCATCTGGCTTTATTAGCCCTATTACCTGAAATGTTATCAATGACTGTGAATCTAAAAGTAGCATTAGGATGATTAATGGTGTACTTAAATAAAGCACTAATAAGTTTTTTGTTTCTGATGCCACTTAAATGTTCTGAGATGTGGATTCAAAGGGGTCTAGATGTCTGTCCCACATAAAAGGTATAGTAAGTGCAGGTTATTAAATATATAAGCCAATCTGATCCACAGTTGGGAAAAAAATGGATTATCATAAACATCGCCTATATTAATACTTGAAAAAACTTGGTTTTATTCATGACTTTACAATGTGTGCAATGCCCACATGACACACAGCCTATCAGTAAATCCCCGGTCATTGTCCTTTGGCCCCTATCCATAAGGGGCTTTTGGCTATGTTTATAATGACCCAACTGGGACCCAATGTTCCTCCCTCTCTGACAGGAGAACTTGCATCTCTCCTCCAAAATGGATGAAAAGTAATCATCCACCCTTAAAATATTCCAGTGTCTCTGAACTGTGTTCAATAAGATCTCCATATTCTGACCATAAGTCGTAACAAGTCGAACAATGGAACCCTGATGGATGGATTTGGTTTTATATTTAAGGGTGTCCTGCCTGTCAATTCCAGATACTAAATTGTTTGCTCTTAAAACATGACCCATACCATATTCCGAAATCTGGTGATAAGATCATCCCTATAATATGCAAAATCATCTGGCCTTGAGCATATCCTTTTCATTCTCAGAAATTGGGACTTGGGTATATTCTTGCATATGTGTGGTGGATGATAGCTGGAGGCATGGAGAAGCGGGTTGTATTGGAGAAAGTTTCTATAAACCCCTGTGGATAAAGTATGGTCATCATTCCTTGTGACCAACACATCCAAAAAAGTAATATTCCATGGATGGAAAGTAGCTTTAAATTCCAAGCCCCACTTATTTTCGTTTAGGTAGTCCACAAACTCCTTCAAATACAACTCACCCCGTCTCCATACCATCCAGCAGTCATCTAAAAATCTCCTCCAAATATCAATTTCTTTGATATAAATGTTATGTAATGGATCGTAAATGATAAAATCTTCCACATAAGCCATGAATAAATCTGAATATATGATGGCAAATGATGCCCTCATCGCTGTCCCCTTTATTTGCCAAAAACATTGGTCTCCATAAAAGAAGACATTTTTCGTAAAGACATATTCAGCAAGCCTGATGATAAATGCATTTAAACCCGGGAGATAGAGTTCTGACTTATTCAACCAATATTCCAGGGCATCAAGCCCCACCCCATGGGGTATATTGGTATAGAGGGCAGAAACATCCAAAGAACATAATAACTGTCCGGGTTCCAATTGATTGTCGGCAATAATTTGGAGGAATTCAGTGGTGTCATGAAGCCTAGACCACACCCACTTGAGTAATGGTTTTAGTTTCAAAGTTAAATATTGGGATAGGGGTTCAGTTAGAGATCCCCTTCCACAAACAATTGGTCTACCAGGTGGGTGCTGTAAATCTTTATGAATCTTTGGGAGAAAATAAATATATTGATTTCAGGGATCATTTACTGTTACATTTTTCTGTTCATGCTCAGAGATGATACCTTCTTCCATGGCCTCAGTCAAAAAAAACCCAATCTCCCATTTAAATTTAAAGGTAAGGTCCAAGGGCATGTTCACATAATATCTTTTGTCCCCCAATTGTCTTATAGCCTCATTGTGATACTGTTCCCAATTCATGACCACCACTGCTCCTCCCTTGTCCACAGCCAATATAACCAGATTTTTGTTGTTAACCAAACCCAATAAAGCCATTTGTTCAGTTTTTGAGAGATTGTTGGGTTTTGGTATAATCTCCTTGTTATTATAATGTAGGCCTTTGAGAACTGACGTCTGGAACATGAGCACATGGGAATGCATGGGAGGATTAAACTTAGATTTATGATACAAAAATTGTCCTTCCCTGGAGTCAGAATCTGAATCCTTAAAAACCATTTTTAAATTCAACAACCTGCAAAAAGCCATTATATCCTGTGCCAATTCATCTTCCGGCACAAAAAAACCTGGAATAAAGTTTAATCCTCTATTTAATAGTTTTATTTCAATGTCAGACAATTGTACATTTGAAATATTCAAAACAGTCTCAATGCTTAGGTTCTGGTCATTAATTGCAATATTGCATCCATATTCCCCTGTTCTTTTTATGTTTTCTGTCCCCCCAACCCACTTTGGTCTAAAGGGTTGGCTTTCTTGGATAGGGGTAAGTCCCCCCTACTGCTGGATATCATGGTCAGTACCAGATGATGATTCATCACCTGATGTTTCATTATTGGAACTAAGGGATGAAAACCTCTTTAAGATGGATCTGGGTCTTTTGCTTTTACCCCTTGTTCCTGTGGGTTCATTGAACCTAACCTGCTTATTTGTGCTGGAAAACTGAGTTCCCTTCTCATAATCCATTAGATCCCTTTGATATTTCTTAACCTTTTTTGCCTTCAAATATTGCTCCAAGTTAAGTAAATCCTTGGTTAACTTGTCCAAACACGTTTGATACACTGGTTCCCCCTCAAATGTTTTAGTGGTTTCACATAACTTAACCACCTCCTCCATCTCTGACTCAATGGTTCTTTCATAATATGCCAAAAGTACCTTTACAAACCCCATCGAGGCCTGTTGCTGTCTCCTGGCCCATTCCTCCATCAATACTGCATCAATTTTAGCTAACAGAGGTTGGAGACGAAACCTTAAACCTCTGGGGGCCACATTTTTGTCTAAATATGCCTTAAATAATTTGACATGCCAGACATTAGTCCTCAATGCTCACATAGATTTGGTTAGGTGCTGAAAATGGTTCTCACAACTTGCTGACCCATTGTTCAATAGGGATTCCTGATATTCTTGTTCATAGGTTCATAGGTTCATACTAGGCTATCTGCCCTAGGGCATTTATAAGCCTAGCCAGAGTGTGTGTGGCTTTCACCACCCCTTAGGATGAGAATACTATACCCATTAATTTGCTGTGCCTCTGTCCAGCAGTGATACAGAGATGATTCCCGGGGTAAACCTACGATCTCCCATCCACTCGTCAAGATTTCTCTTGAACAGAGTCAGTGAGGGGCTCTGCCTCACATGGACTGGGATTCTGTTCCATAGTGTAGGGAGTCTCTGGGTGATGAATCTGTCCCTCCAGCACGTCCTATTTATATCCGTGTTGAGGTTTAAGTCTCTTGCTCTCGTGGCTCTGGTGGATTTGGATTTTTGAGGTGGAGCATGTCCATTAATTCCGGGTTGGACATGGCCTTGTATGTCAGGCACAGATCACCTCTGAGCAGACGGTATGCGACTGAATAGAGCTGGAGTTTCTTCAGTCGGGCATCGTATGACATATGTTTGAGCCCCTTTATCCTTTTTGTGAGGAATTTTGGGGTCTTTCCAACTGGTGCAGGTGTCGGGTAAGGTACATTCGAATGGGGCGTTGTACTCAATCATTGGTCTGATAAGTGAAGAGTACAGGGGTACAATGACCTCTCCTGATCTGGATGTTAATCCTTCATGATCAGGTGGGCAATGTAGAAGGTCTTCCTAACCACTTTGGCAATGTGAGTGTCAAAAGAGAGGTTACTGTCAACTTGGGTCCCCAGGTCCCTGATAACTTCTTCCATGTTTAATGGATTACCACCTATGTGGTAATTAGGGGTTACCTTGTTTTTCCCAAAGGGTATGACTATACATTTTTGGCATTTAGCTTAAGGCCATGGCTCTGGCACCAGTTATCCATTTCTATGAGACCTTTCTGGAGGATGTCTGTGTCTGATGGAGTGTCAATTATGGTGCCCAGTTTGCAGTCATCTGCAAATTTTGTCAACCACAATCCCCTATGTTTGCCTGCACTTCAGAAAAATAAATGCCGAACAAGAGGGGCCCAGGACTGAGCCCTGTGGGACACCGCCGTGACCGGCTTAGAGTCTGACATGGCACCAGCAACTCTAACCCTGTGTGTTCTGTCCTTGAGCCAGTTTGCAACCCATCTTGTGACATATGGGTTTACATCTAAGCTGGTGAGCTTTTCTATGATGCCCGAGTGGGGTATTGTGTCGAACGCTTTTGCTAGGTCAAGGTAGGCTGTGTGAACTGCCTTACCCTCATCAATGGCCTTAGTGACTGTTTCAAAAGTCAACCAAGTTCAAGAGGCAGGATCTGCCCTTGACAAAGCCAAATTGGGTAGGATCCAGTGTCTGTAGGTCCCCAATGTCTTTATTTATGAGTTCCATTATGATCCTCTCCATAGCTTTGCAGACAAGGCTCGTCAAGCTTATGGGGCGGTAATTTCCAGGGTCTGTAGAAGCACCACCTTTGTGGAGTGGGACCACAGTTGCCGTACGCCATTCTTTGGGTACGTATCCTGTAGTAAGGCTAAGATTAAACAGCAGCCTTATGTGTGGGTTTAGTTCCTCATTGAGTTCGTAGCACACATCCGGGACACCATCCGGTCCCATTGATGCTGTGTTTTTGCTTTAGAGAGCAGCTCTCACCTGGGCATCTGAGTTGTTTGGGAGGCTAGACTCTGGTGGGATAGATATTTCTCCTTTTGGGGGGAAGGGAGGGGAGAAATTTGCACTGAACCTGTCTGCCAGTATGTTGGCAATGTCTGTGGGTTCAGTGATTTTTTTATCATTTTGGACTAATTCTGAGCATATCTGGGAGTTTCCACCCAGGTTTCTAACATAGCTAAAGAAGGCTTTATGATTGTCTTTTGTGTCATTAGCGATTTTTCTCTCAAAGTTGGCCTTGGATGATTTTATGAGTGATCGTAGTTTTTGCTAGTATTGATCAGAGATGCCTTCCCATTTAAGGATTTTGCTCTGTCATGTAGTAGCTTTCTCCTCTTGTTGTAGAGTTTGTTTATGGCTGGAGTCCACCAGACCGGCGCCTGCCTTTGGTGGAAAGGGTCTTGATTTTATTAGGGATTGCTTGATCCATACATTCCTGGAGGTGCTCGTAGAAGGCATTTGTAAGGGTTTCAGCAGCGTGGGTTGTGGTTTCCACTGGCTCGGGGCCTTGAAGGATACCACTCCAGTCTTAAGAAGTGTGAAGTTTGCTTTTGAGAAGTTCTTCACTGTGGTCTTTTGCTGGGGTGGGGCGGGATGTGGATCTCCAGTGAGATTAATTTATGGTCTGATCTCACCAATGAGGGATATACTTCCGGTGTGGAGCATTTTGTCCCCATGTTTGTGATGATCAGGTCTAGTATATTTTCTCCTCTTGTGGGAATGGTGACTAGTTGTTCCATAGCATTTGAGTTTATGAACTCAAGGAACCTTTGGGCTAGGGTGTTGGGGCTTGAGTAATGTTCCCAGTCTATGTTTGGGTAGTTGAAGTCACCCAATATGATGGTGTTTGGAGAGACATTTATACTCTCCAGTGTCTTCAGGAAGTCTGTGTGGGTTTCCTGAGTTTGAGAAGGTGGTCTGTAGCACTAACCAAGCCAAAGACCCCTAGGTCATCCTTATCTGCTGATAAGCCTTTCAACAATTTTGTTAATTCCATTGTATAATATTATAGATATCTAGTGAGAAGACAAACCTAATAAGAAAAAATATATATGTATATCTTAATGTATATGGTTGCTGATGGTGCAAAGAGGTGCAGGGTTAAGAAGGGAAATGCCCACTAACTAATGCATGTACAATTTATGCCTCAAAACATTTACACCTCAAACATGGTACATAATAGCTCTTGTCCATACATCAAGAACCATGGGTCTACAAATTTTAGCAAGATGATGCTACGTTCTCTGTGTTTATATGGTTAGTGCACCATACTTCAAATGTGTTCCAAACCACCATAAAACATCCCAGAACCATATTAACCAGCTCAGATTCAAAATTATCTTTCAGTTATAAAGAGCGTAAACCCCTAAGCTTCCATCAAGAACCTTAAGTCTGCAAATTCTTGCCAGATAGTGCTACATCCTTTGTTTGGGTGCTGGTAAACCATATATTGGACTCCATCCTGAATCAAAAACCCCCGGTATTACCAAAGGACAATAATAGCCATGCCCAGGTTCCAAAACTTTGATATAACAAAGAGCAATACTACATATCATGTAAGATATAAATATGTGTGATGTATCCCGTCATCCCATTGTACCCTACCTTGCCTACCTTTTGGCACTGCTCACAGGTCTTGCACTACTCTGCTACATCCTTTGCAATCCCAGGCCAATAAAAGTTCTGCATAATACATCTCTTGGTATGCTTTATGCCCATATGACCTGCAAAAAGAATGTCATGGCCTATCACTAGAAGTGCCAGACAGTAGGCTCTGGGGACTATCTACTACTGTATTACCTCACCCTCTAGTGCTCCCTCAGAGGTCCACTCTCTATACAGTAACTCTTTTTTCCAGTATACAGTGTCCCCTTTTCCTTGAGCATCAGGTGTCTCCTTAGCTTCCTCCCTCAAGCTTTGCAAGGTAGAGTCTGAAAGCTGAGCCTGTCTCAACTCTACCTTTGTGACCTCTCCCAGCACCCCATCCACAGGAAGCTTAGTATCTTTTGACAGCGGTGCCTCACTGCCAGCCTGGATACTACCACTCATCTCTGTCCTTCCAGTCACCCTGTCCATGGGAACATCAGTACCTACCAGCAGCTATGGCTCACTTTCAGGCTCACTGCTACAGGGTAGCTCTCTCCCTGAAACAGCCACATCACCAGCCCCAGCTTCAGGTTTGGGGTCTGCTTAGGTCTCCCTCAGGCTACCAGAACTATATACCTGTCTCCAAGCCTGATTGTATGTAACTGCATGCACATAAGGTACTGCATTATCAAAATCCTTCCCTATCAAGACATCTGCAGGAATATCCTCAAACACAGCTACATGCTTGCTTCTTTTCTCACCTTTCCAGTCAAGGTGAACCCTGGCCAAAAGTATTTGCAATGGGATCCCTCCTAAAGTTTTGATTGGGGTGGACTGCCCAAGCAAGTACTACTCTTCTTTAACCATTGCAAGCTTCATAATGGTTATGTCAGAGGCTGTGTCTTTTTTAGCAGTGGCCAGTCTTCCATCCACTAAGATACAATACAAACTCTGGTGATAATTTGGTATTCCTGTTGTTTCCAGACAACTTACTACTGGCATGCTGTTATTCCCACTTGCTGGCTCCCCCACCTTGGTTCAGTGGACATTTGTATGCTACATGGCCCCTCTGGATACATTTAAAACAACAAACCCCTAATCCTGCCAGTGTACCTGAACTAGTGGCTTCCTCTGTTACTGGTAGACTCTGTTGGGGTGGGTTAGGCTGCCCACCATGGGTTCCCTTATATCCATGTGCAGCACTGGGTATCCCCTTCTTCTGCAGTGATGCTCTAATTACTAGGTAGAGATTCCCTTTTCTCCCCAGCACATCTGTAGAGTTACACTCCCTGTCTGCCAACCAGACTCTCATGTCCTCAGGCAAAGTATTAAGGGCTTGTTCCCTCACCAAAAGGTCTGCCAGTCTTTCAAAAGAGGTCACCTGACACACACTCACCTACCTTTGAAAATAAGTGTTTAACTCAGCAATATAATAATATGCACTTTCACCTGCCTTGTGTCTATACTCACGGAACTTTTTTCCGTAAGCCTCAGGTGTTAACTTATAACAGTTAAATAAACACTGTTTTAGTCTATCATAGTTTAAACAATCAGCATCAGACAATTTAGAAACAGTAGTTGCCATGGAATAAGGGGAGTCGGGAACCATACCCAGAGCTTTTAGTCAACATTATACTGTTTACATACTCTTTCAAATATATGAATAAAACTATCAAAGTCATCCCCCTCTGCAAACTGGGGAAGAAATTTACAGACCTTTATTGCTTCTGGGGTCAAGTTATTCCCTTCCCCATTACCTCCATTATCCTGATGAAGAGTCATCATCTCCCTCTCATGTTGTCTCTGCTTCTATTTTTCTTCAGCCTCCAACTGTTGCAGTCTCTCATTTTCTTCAATCTCCAAATGCTGCAGTCTCTCTTTGGTCTTCAGTTCATGCTTATGCTGCCTCTCCTTTTCTTTATCCTCCAAATTCCACA
Source organism: Protopterus annectens (assembly GCF_019279795.1). Lineage (NCBI taxonomy): Eukaryota > Metazoa > Chordata > Ceratodontiformes > Protopteridae > Protopterus > Protopterus annectens. The sequence continues at coordinate 556,649,086 of NC_056745.1, forward strand.
GTGTATTTATTTATTAATTTATTAATTTCACATTTGTTGACTAGGAATGTTTGACTGAGCTTGCGCCCTTTTTCAGCAGAGACCCTGGGAGAAAAGCTCCACAAAGTATCACATACACCATAATAATATTTGCAAACAATACAGTATACATGAGGTAATATAAACATGCATTATAATGCTTGGATTCCATTTGTAGCATGAGAGTTTAAAAGGTGTAATTTACAAAAAAGACAATAAAACAATATGTTAGTCATTCATATATCTCCAATACATAAGAAACTCCCCATTTAGAGGGGAAGTAATGACAATTAACTCAGAGTTTAAGATAAGAGTACAGAAAGTACTGTATGTCGAGTCCTAGTTCTTACAAGCAACAGCATGTACATCAGTAATCAGAAGCAGAGGGTTTCTCTTCAGTCTCCAAATGTTTGGCCTCCAGTTCAAATCTCTTTAACTCCAGATGGATTTTAAGTCCTCTGAGAAAAAGGTGAACTGTCCTGTTTCTGAAGACTGCACATCCCCAACACCTGAATGGTTGTCATCCTGGTCACTGACCCATGCTGCAGCTGTGATTAAGGCTGAAATAATTTCCTCTTTAGTTCTGTTAGCATGAGTCAGTCCTTTGGCTTTGCACACCTTGGACAACTGGTTCTTTGTCAGCTTACCATAATCCTCTGCTGACATCTTTGCCTGTTTTCCCTGACTGAATTGAACTAACAAAAATAAATAAAACTGGTGTAAAAATGAAATTATGAATGTTTACCTAGTGGCTATTGAGAGTATACACACTTTCAATGACAACTGCCCACAGGCTACTAAAGTTCAATTAATATCTTACCACTCTGCCACCAATATGTGATGGCCTCTCTACCCCAGGCCAGTAATCAAAGATCTTCAATTCTCACCACTGACACCAGTGAGAGATGGCCACTAAAGGCAGGAATGGATTTACACAGTATTTTCAGATGCAGCATTCTGCATCAAGCACAGTTTCCCCCAAGAGCACACAGGGAGCTCGGTCCATACCTGGGACTGGAGTCTCTGTCTCTCCGGATCCCAAACAAGACTCACTTTGGAGCACTGTGTCCCAGTTCCAAGTAGCTGACACACCCACACCTGGATATTTGATTTTCATACAGACCCACACTCCTGGGAAACAGACTGGAACATATTTACTAGCTGTACCCCCTCTGCCCAGGCTATAAGGTAACCACACTGCCACCAGTCAACCAGGCTCTTAAAGGCTATCCAATTATACTGAGTAAAACAATACTAATGTAAATGGTAGAGTGTAACCAATGCAGCAAGGCTTTTCAGAGTGGCCAAGGCATCACTAAAATAAGCACAAGTGCTCTCAAGATATTAAAAGTGTACTCTAAAAGACCAGCCACAATGAAAGGTATAAAAATATTTAATAATAAATAATAAAATAGAAAACATGAGAATACTAAATATGTAAGTACAGTAAACACCAGAGTTTCAGTAGCAGGAGAAATAAAAATAACACAGTTGGACAGATTCAAACAGATTAGATTAATAGGTGTGTACTAGGCTAACAGCCCTGGAGTATATATAAGCCTAGCCTGAAAAGATTCCCTAGCATCCTGCCGCCCAAATTTAGTTCCCAGTGCCCCTGTCAAACAATGTCACTGATCCCTGGAGTGAAATTCCTATTGCCCATCCACTTGTCAAGATTTCTCTTAAAGAGGGCCAGTGAAGTGCTATGCTTGACGTGAATGGAAAGTTTGTTCCAGAGTATGGGAAGTCTCTGGGTTAGGAACCTGTCCCTCCAGCATGTTCTGTTTATTGTGGTAATGAGGTTTAGGTCCTTGGAGCATGTGACATGGTGGAATTGCGATTTCTTTAGGTGTAGCATATCTAGCAGCTCTGGGACATGGGTTCTGGGTCAGACATGGCTTTGTAAGTCAGGCAGAGATAGCCTCTAAGTAGGCAATAAGAGACAGAATATAGCTGTTTTTTTTTTTAGTCTGTCCATATAGGGCATGTGTCTAAGGCCTAAGATCCTCTTAGCGAGGTATTTTTCTGACCTTTCCAGTTGTTGTAGGTGTCTAGTGAGGTACATAGCAAATGGGGCATTGTATTCTATAATAGGTCTAATGAGGGACAAGTAGAGAGGGATAATGACCTCTTTCTTCATGGATGAGAAACCTTTTGCAATGAGATGTGCAACATAGAAAAGCTTTCTGACTACAGTGGCAATGTGGTTATCAAAGGAGAGGTTGCTGTCAACCTGTGTCCCCAGGTCTCTTATCACACCTTCAGTGTTTAGTGGACTACCAACTATGTCGTAGTTCATGGGCACTGAATTTTTCCCAAAGGGAACGCCAGTTCACTTTTTGGCATTGAGCTTAAGGCCATGGTTCTAGCACCAGTCATTGGTGTCAGTGAGGCCTTTTTGTAGAATGCCTACATCAGTTGGAGAATCAATAATGACTCCCAGTTTGCAATCATCTGTGAACTTGGTCAGCCAGACTCCCTTTGTGTTGGCTTGAACTTCAGAGAAGTAGATGCCAAACAGGAGAGGACCTAGGACTGATCCATGTGGGACACCACTTGTAACTGGTTGGTAGACAGATTTGGAGTCCACTACTTTCATGATGTGGGTTCTGTCAGTGAGCCAGTTGGCAACCCATCTTATGACATAGGGATTTATGCCGAGTTTAGTGAGTCTATCTATGATTCCTGAGTGAAGGATGGTGTCGAAGGCCTTGGTAAGATCTAGGTAGGCTGTGTGAACTACCCCTCATCCACATCTCTTGACAGACTCGAAGAAGTCTATCAGGTTGAGCAGGCATGATCTACCTTTCACAAACCCAAACTGCGTGGGGTCCAGAGTTTGGAGATTCCCTTTGTCCTTATTTATAAGGTCCATGATGATGCGCTCCACAGCCTTATATATCAGACTCATCAGACTAATGGGGCAGTAGTTCCCAGGGTCTGTAGTCGCTCCCCATTTGTGGAGTGGGATGACCATAGCAGTGCACCATTCATTAGGAACAAAGCCTGAAATGAGGCTGTGACTGAACAAGGTACTCGGGTGTGGTGCCATTTCACTTTGTAATTCATGTAGAACACAGCCAGGGATATTATCAGGTCCCATGGAGGCTGTATTCTTGGCTTTGGACAGTGCGGTTTTTACCTGTGTAGCTGTGATAATAGGGACTTGGCATTCCTCAGGTATTGTGATAGGCCCTTTAGGGGGTGAAAGGAGGGTAAAGTTTACACTGAACCTGTCAGCCAATATGTTGGCAATATCAGTTGGTGTCAAATAAATTGTTAAAATCAGACTGTAAAACTCATTAGGCTTTTCAAAATGACAGTCAATAACACAGGATGCTCAGGTTCAAATAACGTTTCTTTACTAATGTACATTAGGAGGCAAAAAACTATACAAAACAAGTATAGAGTTTTGACTAATTACATTCAGGAAATAAACTTCTTTAAATACACTATACATTCAAGCTGCGCCCACCTTACTGACGTGGTCAGTCACAGGGCACTTACATCATTACAGTCTACAATATTCTATTCATAAGAAAGTGCTGAGGTTATACTTTTTAAAAACTTTCCCATGAGAATAATACAGCCTTGCAAGGCACCTGGTCAATTACAATGTCTTTCTATAAATGTTGCTCTCTCCAAGGTCTCAAGTCTGTTCGAATACAATAGTCAGTTCATTTCTTGATACGTTCCTTTGTCCCTCTGGTAAGCAGCTGCACTCTATCTTCGATAGAGCTCACAAGGCCATCCTCCTCGAGGGAAGAAAGAAAGATATACATGCATACATATTTATTTCTCTCTAACCCAGCAGATAATAATTGCTGAAAGACATAAGCCTGCTGAGCTGACTACTGCCAGGGTCAGAGGTTAACCACACTGCAGCTAAGTTTCAAGCAATTACATGCAAGATCATTTCTACTACCATATTGTTAAATAGAATCAAATGCATTACATATTATACAGTTTCTAAACTAGCACTACATATATGTTTAAGTACATATTTTTCTAACATTCTCCCTCCTTTTAATGCTTTTTATTATATTCAGAAACATAAACAATGTTGTTTCATTCCCTAGCCTCTTCCTCTCTGGAACTTTTAACTAGACAAGTCATTTAATCTATACTTTAGAAAAAGCATCATCTGAAATCAATCTTTCAATTTCAAAATCTTGGTAAAAAGTTTCAATAACAAATATATCAACAAAATCTTTGATTAATCTTTTCATGCAGGAAATTCCACAGTAAACACATGCTCCCATTAGGAGTATACCCACACAAATAGCAATTAAAATGTTCAATAGGATGGAACCCCACCCCCCAAACAGATTCTGGAAAAAGTCCGTCAGTGGGTTTGGGCCTGGTTTAGTCATTGCTGATACTTGCTGAATTACCTCTAGGTGATTATTTGTCTCGTGACGATTCTCAGGGATAAAAGCACAGCATTCTTCTTCGTGTACCACCTCTTGCCGCTAGGGTGAAGTAAAGAGCCATTTGATTTTGTAGCACAACAGTTCTCATTGCATTCAGTTCATCAGTCACCAATTCTAGGGCGGAAAAAGTTGCATTACTCATTACTTGAGAAGTCTTGACAGCTTCCTCAGCTCCCAGATCGATTTGACTGCTCCATAGGCTGGTAGTATTCCTGCCCAGGATATAACACTGTTGCCCAAGTCCATATGAGTCAATTTATTTTTGTCTTTTACTGAATTATGGTCTTTCCAACCAGCTTCGATCTTCCCAACTGGATTCACAGGTTTCTTAACTGGACCTTCAGATTTTTCGAGCTGTTTCCCTTACATTTCGTATCTTACCCAAAGGTAATTCTGCAGTATGTCTTATTGCTGGAACCAGATAACCCAAAAAAACAACTGCCGGACCAATTCTCAGGTAACCATTCATATGCCTTTTTCCCACAAATAAAATCATTACTTTGGTACTGATACGTGTTATCCCTGCATGAAACATTTTCCTATCTTTAATAGACAATTGTTTAGTTAAGACTGGATTGTCACGTACTGCATTTAATGTAGTTTTCATTGAACTCAGATATGAATCATAGTTAGTATTACAAACAGTACCCCCACTTCTGACTTTAATGTAACATTTATAAGACATTGTTATATTACAATTACTCCAGCCCACCTGGAGGGTATCACTTTTGTAGAAACATACAACTCCTTTTTGTGTGACAGGTAAAAATAAAGCTATTTTGTCCTGTGATCTCACAGTTCCTGTATCAAAAAACTAATTTTCCCAAGTCTCATTTATCCCCAGAGGGACAGCAGACATTAACAGTCTTTTATATGTTGTTGGTGTAGCTGTACAAACCCAGCAATTTGAAATGTTCATAGTCTCTGCATACACACGTTTCATGGCCAGGTATGTGTTAAAGTTTGGATGCCAGTCTATAAACAGTTCATCACGTCTTCTCACTTTCACTCGTGTGGTTGAGTGCAGGAAAAAAACACAATAAGAGAAAAATTGTCACACTTATAGTCAACAAATGCACAGCCAACAAAATAATTATGCAATAGTTCTGGGGTTGCTCTGCTTTTCCATTTGCTTTACTCTTGGCCATTTTGCCCTTGTGTATCAAATTGAAAGTTCTTTACCGGTTTGTTCTGTCTTTCATCTGAAAAAGAGTTAAACTGCAAAACAGATTTATTCATTAACAGTTTCTTTATATAATTAGCTAATGAACTGTCAGCCTCCTGCTCTGCAGGCATGAGAGCTTTCCACTGAGGCACATAATATGCTCTCCCAAAAAACATTTTAGAGGGAGTTAAACCCTTTACATTTATTTAATTTTAAGAAATCCATACAAATAGTGTGGAATGGGTATGGTGGTATAGGAAAACTTCCTTGCTTGTTTTTAAATGCTCCTTGTGCATGGTGCTTGTTACAAGTATGACAAGCTGCACAAAATTTTGTTGTATAATTTATGTATCCATATGTTTGGAATATTCTATTTACTAACTGTACCATCCCCCCTGTTGAGACATGGCTCTGCCCATGGCTCAACAAAGCTGCATATCTAAATAAATTAGACGGCAATATTGTTTTTTTTTTTTCCCTTTGGAAATGTACAGTCCATTCTCAAAAATTGCACCTTGTTTTACCCATTTTTGCTTTTCTGCTTTTGTAGTAAGCATTTGCATTGTTTTTAACATGTCTAAATCTAAAATCTCAAAGGGTTGTAATTCCTCATTTAAAAATAAAGTTTCTGAGTCTGAGGCTGCTTGCTTTGCAGCTGCATCAGCTCGTGCATTACCTTTGAAATCTTATCCTGTTGTTTTGTATGAGCTACACATTTACAAATAGCTACTTTGGTAGGCAACTGAATAGATTCTAATAGCTCCAAAATAAATTGCGCATGATTAATAGGTTTTCCACTGGATGTAATCATTCCTCTATTTTCTTCATTGTTGTGCAAACACATGCACTGTAGAAAAAGCATACTGACTATCAGTATATATGTTCACTTTCTTGCCTTCTACTAAAGTACATGCTCCTGTCAAAGCTACCAGTTCTGCTGCTTGAGCATAGAAGTTGTGTGGCAAAGTTTGTGCTTCTAAAATTTCAGTGTCTGTAACTACTGCATACCCCACCAGATTCTTCCCTGTAGGACCCCTTCTGCATGAGCCATCCACGTAATATGTCACCTCAGCATCATTCAAGGGCATATCTGTAAGATCTTGTCTAGGTAAAGCTAACTGTTTAATTTCCTGCAGGCAGCTGTGTGGTGTGCCCACCGCAGGAGTTGGAAGTAATGTCATACATCGTTTAATTGTCATATGAGGTTGGCTCAGCAGTATAGTTATACATGAAAGATGTCTAGCAGGAGAAAGGTATGCCATTTTCTCTTGCAGTAAAATTATTGCAACTGCATGAGGCACTCTCAATGTGAGAGGGTGGAATAACACCACTGAGGCCGAAGCCTGCACTGCCATTGCTGCTGCAACTACTGCTTGTACACAGTGAGGCAAAGATTGCACCACTGGGTCTAACTGTGATGAATAGTAAGCTATGGGGCATTGCTTATCCCCATGCTGTTGCTTTAATACTGATGTCATGTACCCTTGCTTACAATCTACGGTCTGAAAGAACCGTTTGTGATAACTTGGAAGTCCTAAAACTAATGAAGAAGCTATTAACTGCTTCAACCTGCAGAAAGCCAACAAAAATTAGTTGTACCTAAGAAAGACATTATTTCTTTCTTAGTTGTTGGTTTGGGTGCTTGCAAAATTGCTGTTTTTTTTCCCTCTTCTCTTTTTTCCTTTATCTAGTATTTTACCTCTATTGGATATCACATATCCCAGGTATCTAACCTGTTTTTTCCAAAGTTGTAACTTACTTTTGTTTACTTTGTGTCCTTGTATTACTAAAAATTTTAATAATGCTACTGTATCCACCCTGCACTGCTGCTGGGTGCTGCTAGCAAGATGTCATTTACATAAAGTAGAATTTGACTACCTTCCGGTGGGGTAAACCCTGCCAGGTTGCTAGCCATTTTTTGTGCAAATATTATTGGGCTCTCACAATATCCCTGTGGTAGTCGAGTATATGTATACCTTTTACCCTGAAATGTAAATGCAAACCAATATTGACTATCAGGGTGTATAGGTATTGAAAAGAAAGCATTGCTAATATTTACCACAGGGAAATACTTCTGTTGCGGTCTCAAATCATTCAACAAGGTATGTGGGTCTGGCACCGTAGGTGCTCTAGGTATTACTGCATTATTTACAGCTTATAAATCTTGTACCATCTGCCATTCCCCGTTTGCTTTTTAACAGGAAATAGGGTGTATCACATGGTGAATCAGGAGATTCTACAAGTACTCCTTTTTGAGTAATGCTGCTATTATAGGCTTAATTCCTACTTCTGCATCCTTTCTCAAAAGGTATTGTCTTTTCTGTGGTTTAAAAGCTGACTTTGGGGTAATTGTAACTGGTCCTGCTGTTTGAATAAGCCCTACATCTAACTTGCCTGTTGACCACAGAGTTGTTGGAATTTTACACAAGGCCTCTTTCTTTTCTTTTAATAAAAATGCTAATCAGCTGTCCTCACTAGATTGCAAGTGTACAGCTGTATGTGTCTGTGTCAACCAATTCAGTTTTTGTTTTTGTATCCCTTGTCCTGACATTTCTAAGTCAGTCTGTTTTCCCATTTTGTTACCTTTTTTTCTAAGTCTGCCCATTTAACACTTTTGTTTTTTGTCAAGCTGACATGTGGCAGTCTATTGGACTTATACAATTTCACGAATTCCTGAGGTAATGAACAGCTTACTACACTGTTTCCCTCAGTATCCCAATATAAAGTTCATAATATTAATCTGTCAGCAGGATTTTTGAACAATTCTTGCTCATATTCCTTATCAGGTCCTGGTGTGCTACAGTAGTATAGAGTACAATGTAACAAGTGCTGCTGATCAGTGTCAAGGGAGGGTACCTTACTGATGGCTACGTTCATCAGTTTTTTGGTTACTGCCCCTGGACCAGTCATAACTAGGTCCTGGCTGTACCAATAATAGACTTCACCCTCTGATCACACCACAAAAGCATCCATTTGTCTTTGTGCTTCCATACCCTGCATGGTGGGAACTACTGCTATGTCAAATATCTGCACAAGGTCTCTTCCCAGTAAGTTTACTGGACATTTTGCAGAAACTACAATTTTACTTTTCTGAGTCATACCTGAAACAGGGTCAGTTATTGCTATATTATGGGAGAGTGGTTCCCTGTATAGCTGTCCATTTGCTGCTTTTACTAATATATAATCAGGTGATTCAGAATGTTTTGGTAACTTGGAAGGGTGTATCAAAGTCCGTGACGCTCCTGAGTCACACAGGAATTTGACTTCCCTTCCCTCCACCAGAAGTGTCACTTCTGGTTTTGTATCTGCTAGGTAGAGCTCCAGGCTCAACAATGCTATATTTAAAATTTTATTTCCATTTTTATCCTCTACATCTGTTTGTACTTCCTTTATTCCCTCTACTACATTCACATTTTCTTTTTGTTTATTAACCTTTCCTGGTGATTTTTGGTTGTTATCGCTATCATATAGTCAGTCCTCATCTCCTTTATCTTCTGTCATTGCTTTCTTATTTTGTTTACAGTCCCTAGCTAGATGCCCTTTTTACCTGACTGTAATACAAATACTTCATCTCCGTCTTCAGCAGTGAAGACTTGTGCCCTTTTTTTTCTTTTTACTATTAAAGTGTCTTTCAGCATGTCTAGCATACTCAAGTAAGGCTTGCAGCCTGCTTGTTCAGTGATCTATCATATGCTTTGTAATAAAGCTACTGATAGAGGCAATGCAACCTTTTAAAAATGCATTTTTTTAATTGTTGTTTTAAAGCATTCTAATAATCTAGCATAATATCCATCTATTGTCTCATTTTCCTGTTGTATGCATTAATTAATGCAAGTCCAGTCTGCTCTAAATCTCAGAGATTCTGTCTGTCAGACCTTTCACTATGTTGTCTAAAAAAATGTTTTTGAATTTCTAAGCTTCTGTTTTACTACAATTTGCTTCCTCAATCCACCTGTGTGCTTGAGGTATGCCTAGTTGGTGCTGCTTTTTTGCCTGACCTCCTGCATCAGATTTAAGCTGTTTAAGGAGTTTAACTAGTGAAAGTTTATCTAGTTTACCATCAAATTCATATTTGTTAACACATTTTGTATAATATCTCACATTATCTGCTCACTGCAATTGCATATACTTCACATTATCCGTTAGGGGCGGATCTCGTGATCTCTCAGTGCACTGATTTCCCATGTCTTAAAAAAAGACTGTTACGTAACCCTTCTCTTGTACCACGTGGTATCTTCTTCCCTGTATCCACAGTAGTGTCTAGAATGACTGTTTACTTTGCTCTGTTTTTCCCTTGATCTATGACCAAATATACAGTACTTCAATACATTCTAACAACAGTACACTGTAACCTGGTCCCTGATCTAAAACAAAGACAAAGAGGGAAATTCTTCTTACCTGAGCCTCCCGTTTATGACTGCATATTTTTCTTCTTGGGGTCCAGTCTTCCGCTCTTCAGCCACAGATCAGAAAGTGGACAGCCTCTTTACACACAACAATTCAGTCGGAGGTCTTTTCACTTTAAGAAGAACCATTTTGGCAGCTTCTCCTGCGCAGATTTATTACCACCCATGCACTCTGACCTGCAGCTTACCAAGGGAATTCCAGCTTAAGAAGGACCAAAATGTCAAATAAATTGTTAAAATCAGACTGTAAAAATCATTAGGCTTTTCAAAATGACAGTCAATAACACAGGATGCTCAGGTTCAAATAACGTTTCTTTACTAATGTACATTAGGAGGCAAAAAACTATACAAAACAAGTATAGAGTTTTGATTAATTACATTCAGGAAATAAACTTCTTTAAATACACTATACATTCAAGCTGCGCCCACCTTACTGACGTGGTCAGTCACAGGGCACTTACATCATTACAGTCTACAATATTCTATTCATAAGAAAGTGCTGAGGTTATACTTTTTAAAAACTTTCCCATGAGAATAATACAGCCTTGCAAGGCACCTGGTCAATTACAATGTCTTTCTATAAATGTTGCTCTCTCCAAGGTCTCAAGTCTGTTCGAATACAATAGTCAGTTCATTTCTTAATACGTTCCTTTGTCTCTCTGGTAAGCAGCTGCACTCTATCTTCAATAGAGCTCACAAGGCCATCCTCCTCGAGGGAAGGAAGAAAGATATACATGCATACATATTTATTTCTCTCTAACCCAGCAGATAATAATTGCTGAAAGACATAAGCCTGCTGAGCTGACTACTGCCAGGGTCAGAGGTTAACCACACTGCAGCTAAGTTTCAAGCAATTACATGCAAGATCATTTCTACTACCATATTGTTAAATAGAATCAAATGCATTACATATTATACAGTTTCTAAACTAGCACTACATATATGTTTAAGTACATATTTTTCTAACAGTTGGTTCTTTATATGTATTGCAATTGTGCTGTAACTCAGAGCAGATCTGAGTATTCCATGTAGATTCTTGACATAACTATAGAATGCCTTGTGTTTGTCTTTAGAATCTGCAGCAATTTTGTTTTCATAGCTAGCTTTAGAGGATTTGATGATGGATCTCAGTTTTTTGCTGAGGCTAACAAGGGAGTTTTCCAGTCTTGGGAATTCACCCTTTTCTGCAACAGTTTTTTCCTTCTGTTGTAGAGTTTGTTTATGGTGGGGGACCACAAGATTGGCTTCCTTTTTTTGGAGGAGAGCATCTTGGCCCGTTCCATGCACTTGTGTATGTGCTCATACAGTGCATTGGTGTATGATTCAGCAGTCATGCACCTATTTTCCATTTGCATGGGTGTCAAGAAGTTAGCCACCTCTGTTTTTAGAAGCCCAAAATTGGCTTTGGAGAAGTTTTTTACAGTGGTTTTCTTTAGGGGAGTGTGAGTGGGATGTGGATATCCATGGTGATTAGCTTGTGGTCCGATCTGACGAGGGAGGAGTTAATTACTGGTGTAGAGCAACAGTCTCCCATGTTAGTAATGACCAGGTCAAGGATGTTTCTACCCCTTGTAGGAGTAAGAATGAGTTGGTCCAGGGTGTTGGAATTAATGAATTCCAGAAAACATTGAGCAAGTGTGTTGGTACATGAGTAATTTTCCCAGTTAATGAAGGGGTAGATAAAGTCTCCCAGTATAAGGGTATTGAGTTGTACCCTAATATTTTCCAGTGTGTTTAGGAATGTGGAGTGAGTCTTGGGACATGGTGGGGGATGTATAGCAGGCTACAACCTGGATTGCAGTTTTACCCAGTGTTAGTTGTACCTGAAGTATCTCTGGTGTGTTATGTTGGGCTACTAGTCTGTAGGTGTGCATATGAATATGGAGACACCACCGCCTTTAGTGCTTCGGTCCAGGTTTAGGGGCTGAAAGGTGTGGTATGAATTATAGCCTGGTAGTTCTGAGGTGCTCTCTGTAGCCTTAACCATGTCTCTGTCACTGCACAGATGTTGATGTTCTCCATTTTAAGGAGTGCTTCGAGCGAGTGTATTTTGAGATTTTAGACTTCTAGTGTTGAGTAGCATAACCTTCAGATTTTGTTTGCTTGTAGCTGTTATGGTGATAATTTTGTCTTCAGGACATTGCCTAAAAAAGGCACTATAGGGGTGGCAAGAGCCTTGGCCAGTATCCGGAACCCCTGGGGTGACAGGTGCAGGCCATCTCTGTTGAAGCATTGAGGTCTGTCGATCATGTCATCCCAGGCAGACAGATACTGGATCCCCTTAGAATGACACCAGAAACTTAGCCAATTGTTGAAGTCAATCATTTTCTGCTTGTACTGAGGTATCATTCTGGTGATGGTAGGATGCTACTCAGAACTAGGGTCATACCTGCCTGGGCTACAAGATCCAGGAGCTCCTCTGTGTCTCTTTTCATGTAGTCTAGGGAAGTGCATCTCAGGTCATTCACACCAATATGTACAATGACAGAGTCATATTTGCAACTGTTGTGGAGTGACCTAAGTGCATGCGTTATGTGGTGGATCCTGGCACCCGACAGGCAGCTGTATCTTTCTCCCTATTCAGCCTAGTGCATGGGACATCAGTGTACCTTACTACTGTGTCACATATGACTAGTGTATTGGGTAAGTTGTTTTGCCTTATGGGCTCTGGTTGAGTGGCACACTGTTTATGTGAGCTATGTCTCTCATGGTTTGTGCTGGGATGTGGTGGTTGTTTGCTTTTCTACCTCTGAGGTGTCTGTTGTTTGGGCAGATTTTTATTGAGAGCCTCTGAAAAAGTAGGTGTGTGTTTTGTGTTACTATGTGAGGGTAGTGGTGGTGTAAGTTCTGGACGGCTATGTGTTGAATGTGGTGTGGTGCAGGTGTTAACCTTCTCCTCTTGACTGGCTAATCCAGTCTTGGCTGGACAGTGCTTGGCTTCCAATTTGGCTATATATGTGCATCTCTCACACATCATAGTGTTGGGAGGTAAGAGGAGAGGGTTGTCTGTCTACATGAGGTAGTTGCTACATTGCCTCAGGATGCCCAAGTTCACCAGGTTGACAGGAGAAAGCACAGGGAACTGACCTTTAGACATGCCTGGATATGAGCTCAATATATTAAGTACTGAAGCCTTTTACAGGAAAAATGTGACTAAAAAGTGTCAGAGTCTGTACAGAGCACTGCCAAACACTTGAGGGGAAACTAATATGTAGACCCTGAAAATTTAAGGATGAAGTATTTAGGCAGATATTCTAAAGTAAGGAAGAAATCAAGCAGTACTTACTGAAAATAAAGAATTAGCCTGTCAAGAATGATGAAAAGAGGGGAGTCGCATGAATTGCTACTGCCTGGCTACTACTAATGCTGGTCTCAGCACAGCTTCACTCTGTTGGGATACAATACTCCACTGGTTCTTCTCTCACCAGAAGCAAAATGTTAGCACCAAACCCAAGAAGAGAAGCAGGCCACAGCCTGTTTGGTGACCCACAGTCTTGTTCCAGATGTTGCAAGGGTCTGCAGGCTTGTTGTCTTTTTCTGATAGATGCCACGAATAGCAACCAGACCAATCAGGTATGTTAAGCACAGACACTCACTCTCCAACCAGAAAGAGTCAAGAATCAATGCACTCTGCTCCTACTCTCACCAGGATCAGAATATAAGCACAGATTCCAAGCTGTCACCAATAAAGCAGTTATTAAGCTTTCTGGTGATCAGCAGTCTCCAGGAAATAATGTAACTGCACTCTTTCTCTCATCAGGAGAAAACAGAAGCACTAATCCCAAGATGACTACCGAGAGACAGAAAAACACTACTTAACTAATCTCACTGTATTTCCTCACCATCTAAAGAATAACTCTTCCCTAGCTAACATAATTAATACAACAAGGGAAGATTAGATGCTGAGATGCTTATTTCCACAAGGCAAGGTGATGAGCTTCTCACTAAAACTGAACTGAAGTAACTGAACTCAACTAACTTTGATAACTGACATTGATCTTTATATCAGGTTCCAAAGAAAATAAAACAAACTACTGTGAGAGTTCCATCCTCTCAGTGCTGGTTATAGAATGACATTAGATTTGATCACCTAATGCTGGCATAATACACACTCAGAGCTTTGCTAAGATCTGTAAATTCAGATGTAAATGTAAATGCAGTATCTGAAAATTATAGAGCAATTTCAAAAACTTCTACTTTTCCCTTCCAGAATTCTTTGTTTAAACATATACATTTATTCAGTTATAATAACAATGTTGATACATTTTTAACCCACGCATATGTACAAGTCAGTGTGATAGTCAAATGGCGCAAAATTATTTGTAAAACTCCAGCTAACTATGCTGGCATATATTACACAAATACACTTCCCTAGTCTTCCTGGCACAGATGGCAATACCTTACATCATCACAGACATAAGCACTTTCTAATCATGATATAAGATTGAAATGGGTCTATATGAAGCTGGGTCTAAAAGTTCATTAAGAACTTTGAATAATGAATCCACAACAGCATTCTTTGAAGATGCTGTTATTCCCCACTTTCAAAATATTGCAAATAAAACCATCCAAATATTTGTCATTTTCTTCCCTCACAACTTACAAACTTCCACAAGAATACTGTCTGTTCCTGGTGTTGCCTCTTTTGATTGATTGTGCATCACTGATTTTATCTCACCTCTTCCTATATCCAATTGTTTCTCATCTCTTCCTACTTTTGCTATTAGTTGTTGAGCCAAATTTTTCTCTAACCTTGGCATAATTAAGTCCTCCATAAATACTTCCATTCATGCTTTTTATTGGATTTCACATTCCTCTGATTTGTAGTACTTTTCATAAATGTTATCAAAATATCTCTAATATCTTCATAGGATCTCTGTTTTGTTTTTGTTATAGCTTCCCTAAGTTTGATGATGGCTCTTTCTATTTTCTGTTTTCTAAAGTGATGTGGCAAATGTTTTCTTTTTGTATCCCCACTTCCTCACCTGCTACCTCATGTACCTCATGTCCATTGCTGGATCTACCAGATAATCCTCAGTCTATTATAGATTTTTTTCCAGGGCTAGTTACAGATCATAACGGTGTCCTAGGGCCAGTGCTGCCATTCAGTCAACCAGTGGGATTCATAACTTACCTGTGATCCCTTCCTCTCAGTGCTAGTGGTTACTTGGTTACTGCTCATGGATGGGCTTCCACAGTATCTCAGCCATTTCCATCCTTTGCCTTCTCATTTGACCACATGTCCCACTTATTTTTTACTTATTTATTTATTTATTTCCAGTTTGATGAACAGGGAGGTCTACTGGGCTCAGGGAGCATGTTTTCAGTGGAGGCCCGGCAAGAAAGGCTCTGCATTACATAGTGTAGTTACAGATACAATCATGGTAAAGAAAACACAATTACAATTTCATTTTATGCTAGAGGACAGGAATACATTCTTTGATTACATAGTATGTAAATATTTAGGATGGCAGTGGTAACTTAATTGTGAGGGAGAAAAAGATTGAGGAGGAAAAAGGTGGTAATGGTTATTTATAATATGCACAGTTGTGTTATTTACAATATGTACATTTAAGTTAGGTTAGCTTGTACTCCGAGTTAGACAGTTTAAGGGGTGGACAGGTTATCAGGCTAGTTGGGGAGAGTGCAGTTGCATTTCCTGTTAGATGAAATGTAGGAGTGTAGCTGAGTTTTGAGGGTTTCAAAGTTTTCACAAGTCCTTAGACAGGATGGAAGAGAATTCCATTTTTTAGCTAAGGAAAGGGATAGCAGAAGGTGACCAGCAGGACAACTGGGTTTGCGAACAGTGATTAGGTTTTGGTGAATAGATCGTAGAGTTGTCTGAGGGGTGTAAGGCTGAAGGATGTTGGTTAGTGCCGGGCACTTAGTAGGTTGAAAAATTAGTCTGTGGTCTGTAGTAATTTGGAGATAGTCTAGATGTTTGGAGAGTTCAAGCCAATTTAATAAACGAAGGGCAGTACAATAATGGGTGGAGAATTTGGCTGTGGTGGAAAATTTAGAAATCTTATTATAACAGACTTCCAATTTAGAGCAGATAAGTTTGTTAGCAGAGGAGTGCCATACAATAGTGAGGGAAGTAGATAGGTAGTGGCAAGAGTTTGTCTGGTGGGAGGAGAGAGAAAGTGGATGTTTCTATGTAGCATACTAAGTTTTACATGGGTTTTCTTAATGTTTTGCTGGATGTGAGTGTCGAATTTTAGGTGTTCATCAATAGTAACCCCAAGTAGTTTAGCGAAGGGAACAACCTCTATAGTAGAGTTGTTTTGGCTAATAATTTGGAACAAGTTTTTATCAAGAGGGGAAGCTTTTGAGGGAGAGAATAATAGTATTTTGGATGTGTTGGCATTTAGCAAGAAGTGATTTTGGAGCATTCAGTTTTCAGTGGGGAAGAAATCAGTTTGGGTCACTGTTTGAAGTTCTGAGAGGTTAGAGGTGCAGCAGATTAAAGTTGAATCATCTGCATATTGTACAATTTTGGTGTTGGGTATGGCTTTCACATTTTTAAACAAATATTAATGAAACAAAAGTTGTTTTACTTAGATACTTATTCATTCTCTTCAGTGCCATGCTAAACCTTAATGACATAAAGTGAGGTATATAT
This sequence comes from Protopterus annectens, assembly GCF_019279795.1. Lineage (NCBI taxonomy): Eukaryota > Metazoa > Chordata > Ceratodontiformes > Protopteridae > Protopterus > Protopterus annectens. The sequence goes on from NC_056745.1 coordinate 556,665,730, forward strand.
TTTACAGTTCTTCCATAGTTTAACATAGTCAAAATTCCAGTCTTTCTCAGCCATTTCTTGCAAATCCACATTTCACATGTACAGTGGATATAAAAAGTTAATACACCCCTGTTAAAATGCCAGGTTTTTGTGATATAAAAAAATGAGACCACAATAAATCATTTCAAAACTTTTCCCACCTGTAATGTGACCTATAACCTGTACAATTCAACTGAAAAACAAACAAATCTGTTAGAGGAAAAAATATAAAAAATAAAAAACGTACAATAAGCTGGTTGCATAAGTGTGCACACCCTTAAACTAATACTTGCTTGAAACACCTTTCGATTTAATTACCGCATTCAGTCTTCTTGGGTAGGAGTCTATAAGCATGGCACATCTTGACTTGTTGATATTTGCCCACTCTTCCTTGCAAAAGTGCTCCAAATTTGTCAGATTGTGAGGACATCTCTTGTGCAAAGCCCTCTTCAGTTCACCCCACAGATTTTCTTTTGGATTTAGGTCTGGGCTTTGGCTGGGCCATTCCAAAACTTAAAATTTCTTCTATTGAAGCCCTTCTTTTCTTGATTTGGATGTATGCTTGGGGTCATTGTCATGTTGAAAGGTGAAATTTCTCTTCATCTTCAACTTTTTAGTGGATGCCTGAAGGTTTTGGGCCAAAAGTGGCTAATATTTGGAACTGTTTATAATTTCCTCCACCTTGACTAAAGCTCCAGTTCCAGCTGAAGAAAATCAACCCCAAAGCGTGATACTGCCACCCCCCCTCCATGCTTCACTTTGGGGATGGTTTTCTTTTGGTGATGCAAAGTGTTGTTTTTATACCAAACATACCTTTTGGAATTGTGACCAAAAATTTTAAGCTTGGTCTCATCAGACCATAACATGTTTTCCCACATGCTTTTGAGAGACTTGATGTATTGTTTTGCAAATTTTAGCCAGGCCTGGATGTTTTTCCGTGTAAGAAAAGGCTTCCATTTTGCAACCCTACCCCATTTCTCAGACATATGGAAATATGGGAGATTGTTGTCACATGTAGTACACAACCAGTACTTGCCACAAATTCCTCTGCAGCCCTTTCGGTGTTGTTGTAGCTCTATTAGCAGCCTCCCTGACCAGTTTTCATTTTGTTTTTTTCATCAATTTTGGAGGGACATCTAGTTCTTTGCAACGTCACTGCTGTCCCATATTTTCTCCACTTTTTGATGACTGACTTCATATGTTCCATGGTATATCCAATGCTGTGGAAATGTTTTTGTACCCTTCTCCTGACTGACACCTTTCAACAATGAAATCCTTTTGATGCTTTGTAATCTCTCTGTGAACCATGGCTTTTGCTGTAGCAGGCAACTGAGTAAATGTCAGGAAAATTCTACTAGGACAGCTGAACTTTATTTGGGGTTAATCAGAGTCTCTTTAATTGATGGCAGGTGTGTACCCAAGAAGACTAAATGTTGTAATTAAATCAAAAGGTGCTTCAAAAAAGTATTAGTTCAAGGGTGTGCACATTTATGCAATCAGCTTACTGTATGTTTTTTTTATTTTTTATATTTTCCCCTAACAGATTTGTTTGTTTTTAAATTGAATTGTACAGGTTATAGGTCACATTAAATGTGGGAATAGTTTTGAAATGATTTATTGTCGTCTGGTTTTTTATATCACAAAAACCTGGCATTTTAACAGAAGTGTATAAACGTTTTATATCCACTGTATATTCCTATATCCAATGAGACTGAGTCTTTATACTCTCATGTATTTACTAATTTCACAGTTCCATTTATCTTCTTCATCTTTTCTATCTCTCAGCACCAGTCTCTGATTCAATTCTATTGTACTCCTGATTTTTCTTGTCAACTCCTTTGCTTTTTTTCTGTCACTCAAGCATTTTTCTTTGGAACATTAGAAAATATTTCACTGGTAAAGTCTCTCTGGGATTTGTTATTTTCGGAAGAATGAGAAGCACGGTTCTCTTCTGCTTGCTTATTCACTCTTTATTGAATAAACTTGTTTTATGTCCTCCATGACTTATTCAGTATCATAAATTTATATTATCCTTCAAGAAAAATGTTCTGACGAAAGCTGGATGCAGCAGCTTGAATGTCACACCTGCTTCTCAACATTTCCTGATTGTTGGGACTATCACTTTACACAGACACTCTGTTGTTTGTCCCAGTATGTATTACTTTTCCCTTCTGTCACAATTTTGCTTGGAGCAACTCTTTCTGCTAGTATGATTGTATCTTTACTGCATTTATATATTTTTTTCTTTATTGTATCTTTGTCTTGACTGGCTTCTCCTGGCCAGAATTAGAGCATAAATATGATGTCATCTCAGTTAACAAATACTGCTTGAGAACCAGTCTAGTTGCTCATCTGTGCTTTCATAAAATAAATGCAGTCTGTTCCATCCAGTTTCTCTGGTACAGCAGAAAATTTCAGGTTTTCTCTATCTGTTCTGTATTCTAACTCTACTATTTCTTTTACCAGCTCTTCTTGAGAAACCTCATACTCAGCCAGCCTTTTCTTTATTTCAGGCTCTGATTTTTACAGTTTTTATAATTTAATCTAAATAGCTAGTTGAAGCTTTTTCCATTTTTTCCAAGCCTTTTTATTATTTGACTTTATGTATTAATTTAGTGTTTCACTTAATTTAAACACTACTGAGCGCATTTGATTTATTTTTTCCTCTAATATTTAATATCTATATTCAAATGCAAATTAGATCTATGGCTGGGAAACATATTACCCCAGGACTGCCCCTGTACTACTATTAGGCAGAGGCAGCTCCTAAATGCTTTATCCCATGCATGGGTCCTCTAAAATTATCTATGGTATGATCCCAGCTATTGTCATTAGTGGTAATTATTTATTTATTTATTTAATTTATTTATTTATTTTATATTTGTTGACTGGGTTTGTCCGACTAGGCTACAAATGCCCATTTTCAGTGGAGGCCTGAGGAGAAAAGTTCCAACAGAAAATAGAAATTTTACATATTAAATACATATAGAAATACATTCATCAGTGCCACAGATTACTGCATTACAGTGCCACACATTACATTCATCAGTACCACACATTATTGCATTACAGTGTCATATATTAAACTGTGGCAAGTGAAATGCATTCATCAGAGGGATATATTCAGAATTACATATTATATACATAATAGTGCAATAATTACACAGCTGAAATATTTTACTAGTTATGTTTGTACAGTGATGTACCAAGAGGAGAAGATAAAGTAGTAAGTTTGTTTATTGAAGGGAAGGAAGAGAGAAGTGAAGTAGAAGGTTATTGGGGAGTGTTTACAGGCGATAATTACATTAGTAAGTCCATTTTTTATGAAGGTATTTTTTGTAGCGGTTTTGAATTGATTGGGATGTTCAATGGTAGGCTATTCCAGGCCTTTGAAGGGTTAAAGCTATAGACTAGGTGACCCATTTTGGTCCTTGGTTTGTAGATTTTTAGTAGGCCTTGTTCAGAACTGCGGAGTAATCTAGTCAGTAGGTAATGAGAGATTAGAGATGGGATAGTTGGACAGAAAGAGGGTTTGTAGAAAATGGAATGAATAATAAAAACTGATTATACCAAAGCAGGTTAGATAATTCTAGCCAATTTAGTTCTTTTAGTGAGAGACAGTGATGGGATTTGTAAGAATTTTGGGCAGCAAATCTGATAATCCTGTTATAAGTTGTTTCTAACTTGTTTAGTAGTCCAGTGCTGAGGCTGGTGAAAAATTGGGAGCTATAAAGTAAAGTGGGTAAGAGGTAGGCATTTGCAAGAGGTAGTTTTGCTGTTTTGGTAAGATATTTTTTTAGAGGAGACCTAGCTTGAGATGTGTTTTTCGGATACAATTACTGACGTGTAAATCAAAGGTTAGTCTATCATCAATAGCAACACCTAAGAGTTTTGTACTGGTGTATTTGAGTATTATTTTATGACAGTATGGAGAAGGAAGACTTTATGTGGTTAAGGTTTTTAGGGAGAAAGAGTAATAATTTGGTTTTCTTTGGATTAAAGATAAGTTGTTTTTCAGATAGCCAGTTTTCTACAGAATTAAAAGAGGACTCTGTGTTGATTTTAGTTGAGTTGGTGATTCAGCAATAGTGATACGTGTAGAATCATCTGCATATTGTATCATTGAGGATCCAGGACAGGAAGAGTAGAGAAGGTTGGTAAAGATGTTAAAAAGAAGGGGCCCAAGGATGGAGCCTTGTGCAACACCCACTTTAACAGTAAGAAGAGGGGAGAAAGCTGAGAGCCATTTGACTTTTATCAGAGAGATAGCTGTTAAACCAAGATATGGTAGATGGAGAGAAGTGTAAGTTTGCTAGTTTAAGGAGAAGACGTTTATGAGAGACTGTATCAAAGGCTTTAGAGAGGTCAATGAAGAGACAGGAAATAAGTTTGTTACTGTCTCTAGCTAGTGATACAGAGTTTAGGAAAGACAGGAGAGCTGTTGTAGTGCTGTGCATGGGACGAAAGCCATGTTGGGTAGGTGTGAGTAGATTTTCTTGCAGAAGGTAGTGTAAGACCTGATTGTGTATACATTTTTCCAGAATTTTGGAGAGTGATGAGAGTATTGCTATGGGTCTAAAATTAGTTATATCTGTAGAGTTTTCTCCTTTGTGTATTGAAAGGGTGTAAAATTGCTTCCAGATGGAAGGGACTGTGGATTCCGTAATAGAGCAGTTTATTAGAATAGAAACTGTGAAAGCAAGAACATCAGCAGAAACCTGAAGGAATGTGGAGGGAATGTTGTCTATGGATGTGGAGCAAAGTTTTAATTTAGATAGTAGAGTTTTAATATAGTTAGTGGAGACAGGTTTGAGGGAGAAGGTACTGGTAGGGTTACTACTGATAGAAGAGTTTGAGCTATTAGGTCTGTTATTGTTGGTGGGATGGTTTGTGTCTTAATTTAGTAATTTGGATATTGAATCTATAAAGTAGTTGTTAAATACGGAGGCAGTTTCCTCATGTGTTTTGTCAGGATGAGGGTAATGGGAGGCTTGCGTACCTGGGTGTAGTTTTTGATTTACATAGTGCCAGAACATTTTAGGGTTGGATTTAAAGGTAGAAGATGGATTATTATAGAAGTTTTTCTTATTTTTATTTATGTGACTTTTGGCAAGATTTCTATGTTCTTTATATTTCTGGATGTCTGGTTGATGTTTAGTTTTAGTCCAAATTTTCCATGCTCTGTCTATTTTTAGTAGTGCATGTGTGTTTACGGTCAGCCATGGGGCTGTGTTAGACTTTATGAGAACTATTCTAACGGGTGCCACAGAATTTAAAATACTAAGGAAAGTGGAGTTAAAAAAGTGGACAGCTTCATCCAAAGGGAGTAGTTTTAAGGGATTCCAGTTCACTTTTGATAGTAAAGATTTGAAAGTTTCAGGATTAGTGTTTGTTAGTTGTCGGTGTTTGATAAACCTTTGAGGTTTAGCTTGATGGGATGTGTATCTTAGTATTTTTACTGGACAATGATCACTTAGGGAATTTGGTAGCATTTCAGGATTATGGTATTTGGAAGGGTGAGAGACAAGAATCCAGTCAAGGAGAGATGAGGCTGTATGTGAGTTATTGAAATAAGTGGGATCAGAGATGAGTTGAGTAAGGCTGTAGAGATTAAGGTGTTGTGAGGAGTTTTAAGAGGAGAGAGATAGCCAGTTAATGTTGACATCCCCAAGAATGATAGTTTCATTTGGGATGTGTTGGGAGATATGAGCAAGCATATTTTCCACTAGGAAATAATAGTAATAATTACTATTAATAGTAATAATAATAATCCAGTAGGAAAGTAATAAATAATTATTGATAATAGGATGGGTAAGGCCAATGTGTAACAAAATTGGATAGGTTATTTTGAGCACAAAAGGGAAATTAGTTAGGCTTAAAATGGCCTGCAAGGGCAGCTAGCATAGTACTTGCCTATGAACCTATGAACCTATACATCACTCAAAGCCATCTTCTGTGCTAAAGCTGAAACTTGAACTGCTTTTTGCTGAACAGATTCAAGATTATTCTCAGACAGAGATTGTTCTTCTACATTTCTGGTTGATTTTTTCTTAGGTTCTGAAATATTTGTCTATGATGGCATAAAGGTAGTGTAGTTACTGACCAGTAACTGAGTTTTACTTAAATAATTAGCTATGGCTGTGTATTTTTTCACAGTGTTTGTTTTCACACTGGGAGAATTGTGGTCAACTTGTTGATCACTGTGCAGCCATTTTGAAAGTCTTAAGTCAGTGGATTTTAGGTTAAAAGAGGCTTCTGTCAGGGATGTTACATGAGTAGGTGTAGTTTTTGATTTACATAGTGCCACATTATTTATGATGGTTATGTGTATTATTTACCGGAAAAAATAAAAATTGTTTGAAATGCCAAGATACCCAGCTGAAAATAAGGTTTTGATTCCAGTTATGTTGTTACATGCAGATTATTTAGTTTGGTAGGAAAAATAAAATTAGGATAAAAAAGTAGTATGCATATTATTGGAGAAAGTAGGTCTGAGTTCAAACAAATTAAAAAATGAAAGTATGAGGATGTTAAAAGAATATGGAGATCGTATTTTAACTGAGATATCAGTACTGAGAAAATGTTTGGTAAAAAGGAGATTGAAGTGGAACAGGGGAGAATGTATTTTAGGAGAGATTAAAGAAATTGAAGGATTATGGAAATGTTTTAGACTGTTGTGAAAGAAAATGTATACTTGATTAATTCAGTTGTTTTATGGAAATTAGGTTACTCTGCTGGGATATGTGTTTTCTTGCAAAAGAGAAAAAAATTTTTCAATTGATTTTTTTTAATAATACGGTGTGATGATGTGAGGTAGTGCCAGCTGATTCTAACTTGATTAAATAAGCCATTCAAAACTGGGATTGGAAGATTTGATTTGAAAATAAAGAAGTTAGGAATAACTTGGAAACTTTTTACTCTTTTATTAATGAAATGATTAAATGTTATGTGCCTCTGGGGATAAAGTTTAAAAGCATGATAAATAATCAGCCATGGTGTAATATGAAATGATCTAATATGAGAAGAAAAAAGTTTAATCTGTGGAGAGTATATAAAAAGTTCACTTCAGTCATAAATAATTTCAAATTTAATAGAACTAGATTATGATACATAACAGAAATAAAAAAGGTGAGATTAAGTTATGAATTAAACTTAGTTAATAATTAGAAGGATAAGAATAAAGGCCTATTTAAATACTTGAGGAATTACAGCTCTGACAAAACTTCTGGAACAATGTTAAAAGTAGGTGAATCTTCTGTGATGAAGCCAAAACATTTAATGGAACTGTTTGCTGAGGGCCAATTTAATAACTCTTCAGCTGGGATTCTAGAAACCAGTCTCTCTTTTTTTGGTCAACGAATATTGTTCTAATTTAGGTGAAAATTGTATTAGCCATATGTTATCAATATAAACCATGTTTGTTTTGCAGGACCCAAATGTCTACTTTTTGAAAAGAATAATTATTGAGCTGTCCCTGTGTTTATCATTCCTATTTCAAAAATCTTTTAAAGAAACATATGTGCCTGAATTATGGAAGGAGCAATAGTGGCTCCCATTTTAAAAAGTAGACCAGGTCATTTGGTGGAGAATCATAGACCTATTAGTCTTACATGCATTTTGAGCAAATGCTTTGAATTGGTTTTTACATATATCTTTCAAACAAATCTTTGATTTTAGTAACAATTACATCAGCATGGATTTATGCCAGGAAGATCAACTGTAATAAACTTGATAAGCTTTTATGAAAACATTGTTTGTACTCTCGATGAAGGTTTTGCTGCAGATGTAGCTTATTTGGATCTTGCCAAGTCATTTAAGTCTGTGCCTCATGATTCAGTATTAAAATCACTTATGCACATTGATCAGCAAGGTTATGTTGTTAAATGAGTATTGCAAAGGCTATTGGGGAGAAAATACAAGGTCAAAATAAAAAATAATTATTCTAAATACAAATAAGTGGTAAAGGCATTCACGGGGCTCAGTTTTGTGGCCTTTGTTATTTAGATTGGTGATGACTAATTGCTCAAAACTGGATTTGGTATAAATAAGTACATTTGCACGTGATATTAAAATTGGTAGAGTAAAATCAAACAGAAATGATTATTTTTAGTTCAAAAATATTTGGACATCATGTGTGTATGAGTTTCAACAAAAGCAATGATTAATTGACATTTGCTCTTACTGAACATTGTTTTGATTAAAACAAAGAATGCCAATTACCTTTTAGTTTGAATAAGGGCAAAACAGAATAAACATTGAGCATGTATGTGGTGTGAGGCACTGTTATTGTGACCATAAGATCTGATGCTAAAGATGTGATGGCATTAATTCATATTGGAACTGAATTTTGTTTTGTGATATAATATTTGAATCTGAGTCTTTAGCTGAAAAATGTTTGACTTTGTTTAATAATAAATAATTGTTATCCATGGAAAGATTATATAATTTCAAGTGTTCTATTTAAAATGTAAATAGCAGTACAGTTTAGAACATCAGAGGTAATGATACAGAAGTAGTGATGTTTAACTGGACATTATTTTCAGCAAAAATATCAAAAACTATTTCAAGTGAAAAAAATGTCAAAAGTTTGATTTGGGATGGTGCATAGAATGTGTGGGCTATTCTATATATGAATGATGTGTGTGTATAGCTCTTTCCAAATGTAATTATAGCTAATGAACAAAAAAGGCACATTTCGATACTATGTACAGCCCAAACCACATTTCTTTTGTGTTTGTGTGCATTTGTGTATGTGTATGCATGTGCGTGTGTGTGCATGCGCGCGCGTGTTTGTGTGTGTGTGTGTGTGTGTGTGTGTGTGTGTGTGTGTGTGTGTGTGTGTGTGTGTGTGTTTGTGTGTGTGTGTGTGTGTGTGTGTGTGTGTGTGTGTGTGTGTGCATGTGTGTGTGTATGTCTGTGTATGAAGATAAGCACATCTTATACAAAATTATCCCAAAAAGTTATCTTTGCAATGTGGCAAAACTGGATATTCAGTAAGAGACCAAACAGTGATGGAAACCTTTTGGATTTGGCATGTCAAAAATTCAGAAAATACGTAACTTGGCTATGTTGGTGTGTCACCCTCCCCAAATAAAAATAAATAAAATAAATAAATAAACAAATAAATGAATAAAAATAAACAAAACAGCATATCTCTCAATATATCAGGGTTAAATCAACAAAATCAGGGACAAATCTAGAAATAAGAGACACGGACTCACCCCCCAAACAAAAATAAATAAAATAAATAAATAAATAAACAAATAAATAAATAAAAATAAACAAAACAGCATATCTCTCAATATATCAGGGATAAATCTCAACAAAATCAGGGACAAATCTAGAAATAAGAGACACGGACGGTTGGACAGTTTTAATCTACTATTAATTTGAGACACTGAAGGAAAAAGGAATGTGAATTAATATACATTTTCCGAAGTAAAATAAGTTTATTAAGCGTAAAATGTCACCAGTTTTAGGAGGGATAAAGAGGGACAATTGACAGGAATGTAAAACAGCAAATGCTTAGAAATGCAAACTACTTGCACTTTGCAGAAGTGTAACCACAAAGAGAAAACATTGTCAACACTGCCCTTTGCAGGCTACCAAAATAATGTGAGGTTAATAACTTCCTTACCTCTGCAGCAGTGTTGTTGAACTTGCTCCTGGCACAAAATAATTTGGTGCACTTCATACAAGCAACAAATCCAAAAGCAGTTTCTTTAGTAACTCTGGTGTTGGTGAACGCTGGTGTGTCACCCAGAACGTCGTGGTGTGTCACCTTTGACACACTTATCATGAGTTCGCCATCAATGGACTAAAGCTTTTTGTAGAAAATATGGAAAAGAGGGGCATTACTGGTTTTACTATGTGCAACTAAGTGATGTAAAAAACAATGATCATGAATATAATGTGGAGAACGACAGAGGGAATATGATGGATAATGGTGTGCCTAAAACAGAAAATGTATCAGTACGTGAAAGCAGCAAAGCGAAAAATTCAGTGCTGGGAGTGAAATGTATTATAATGTGCAAGTGTGTAATGAATATGCATTATTAGAAGTAGAAGAAAATGTAGAAGCTGTGGAAGGTAAATGTATGAGTAAGACTTCTGGAAATAAAGCAAAAAAGAAGGTTGGGGCTGGCATGATGATTTAAATGTTTACCTCACAGACACAAGATACAGGGTTTGATTCTCACTTTGGTAGGGAAATTAGCTAGTCTTTAAATTGCCTGCAAGCACAGATAGCCTAATATTTACCTATGACAGGAAAAGGCAGAAGAAAAAAGTGTGTTTTTCTGACCATGGTGCTATATAAACATTACTAGAGAATGATGATGACTTTATTAAAGAGAGAAAATAATTATAAAAGTAAACAGGTGAAGCTGGATTAACTGATGATTTCAAGAACATGACTAGTGTGGAAAAACAGTAGTGTGAGAAGACCTTGTTATGAAACATTGCCTTGAAGGTGAGTAATACATAAAGCGAAATATAAGAAAGTATATACTACAATGGAGAAACAATTATGGAGAAAAGATTAAACACAGTACAAAAATGTACTGAAGAATATGAAAATTTGTTGGATTAAGGTGAAAGAAAAATTTGTGAAACAGAAAAACACAAAGACACTGGAACATAGACATGATGTAATGATAGAAATACTGTTTAATTATCCATTTGTGCCAAGAAAGAGAAGTATATTATTTTTTTCTTATTGGCTAAAAAAGACACTTGAAAATGCCAGTGTTGAAGGAAAGTATGCAGCTCAGACATTTAGCATGACAGCTCAGAGACAGACACAGTGTTTGTTTAAGCCTGAACCTTTTTTTTGGACTTTGCTTTGTTCATGTACTTCATTTTGAGAGCTGTCCCCTATGCCCCACAACCATCAATGGCTTACTGGCTATTCCATTACCTATGGACTATAACTGACATTACAGCCTGGACTCACGTGGAACTTATGGGCATCCTGTTGAGCTGTTACTCACCACCTTCAATTGTTTTATTTCTTTTATTGACAACCCTTGTTACTCCCTCCCCCTCCCAGCAGTAGCAGAAGCAGTGTGATTTCAGGTTGAGAGAGGTGTGCAATGGGGACATACTCCATCCCCACCCTAAGCTCTCTTTGCAACACATCCTGCTGACAACCCCAGCCTTTATCAGAGAATGTCATAGGAAAGGCCTTTACAACTATCATTCTCCACCAGGAATGGGCACACCCTATCCCCCCCCCCCTTCACCATCACCTCAAGTGCCCAAGCTATTAATTTAACTAAGGTTACCTTGGTCATAGTCACAGTTTTATCCCTCTATGCCACAGGGCTGGCTGTGTGAGCCTGAAATTGCAGAAAACCAGGTCACAGCCTGTCATAAAATGTAAAGGTTCTCCATCCATGTGACATTAGTAACCTGTCTGTGGACATTTTTTACTTTTAATTACACAAACCACATTTTCTGAACTGCATGTAAATGAATCATGAACTTTGAAACTTCTGTTGTGTGAAGTTGTTATATTGGAAGCAGTACACATCATGTGACATATTTTGCACCTTGGAAGGCCCAAAAATCCTACTATGCCTGCTTTCTCATTTCCTTAGACTCAATAGCTAATGAAAGGTATGTTATTCACATAACTTGTTGAAGATGTACATAGACTGCTCATAAATAAAATAATTGGCATTGTAAGCAAGATACATGTTTTTATTTCATCGTCTATCTAAGTTTATTGTTAAGACAAATGTGTGTGTGTTTTTGTGATTTTATTATTTCAGAACAACCAGATAGCAAAGAAGGGCATAATGATATTTTGCATTCTTCAAGTATTACCCCAAAAGGATAAAATAAGTTGGAGCTATAAAACTGTGTTTGGCATGAGAAGCACAAAATAATAGTCAAGACAAATGAATAATAATTGAAAGTACTGCATTCTAAACCATGAAATATATGTGCAAAATGCACTTAGCATGCCAAGATTTTAATCTCCAGATAGACAGTGTGCAGCAATGAGTGGCAATGGCCCTCCCCATTCCTGGGAGTTTTCCATCTGTTAATGTATTTGTAGGTCCTGCATATGAGAGCTGAACACTAGTAGGCATCCAATGAGATACCTAGACCATGATCAGTCTCCTTATACATGTACATGTTGATACTGCACTACAGAGCTGAGAATGCAATTCAGGCTGCATTGTAGCTGGTCTGTTTGGGCAATGGGTTTTATTTTATTTATTTATTTATTTTACATTTGTTGACCGGGCTGGTCTAACTGGATATATGTCCATATTCAGTAGAGGCCCGGGGAGAAAGGCTCCACATAAGCAAAATTTTAGCAACTTCAGGTACAGATAAGTAAAATGTTAGCAAATTTAGGTACAGTACTATTTTAAGGTGAAGAATACAAATGTTATATAGCAACATAGCAATTTTAAAGTAGAAGATAATAAGAAAGAGATAAAACAAAAACAATTGCAAAGTAGCACATACTAAGAAAGAGAAATGAAAACACACTAACAAATATAGCAGCTTAGTAGTATTTAATAGTGAGTCATCCAATTGATCCTATAGTAGCATACCAATTTTAAAGTAGCATGTAATAAGAAAGATAAAGAATTTCTTTATAGGTATTTATATGTGAAAACAAGTTCATACTGTAAGATGTAAACTATACCAGTACATACTTTAAAGTGGATCCTATGTAAGAGAAAGTTGTAAAGACTGAATTAGCTTAGGTGGGTCTACTCTCAGAGGCATAGAGAGTGTTGGAATTAAATTGCAAATGGTTATATACGCAGAGTTCAGACAAAGTGGAGGTATGATTAGTCTGGGTTACTACATGGGCATAACCAGTGGTTATTAAGGTGTTCTCTGAGTTGTTTTTTGAACAGTTTCACTGTGGAGAGAGATGAGAGTTCCTTGGTAAGCTGGTTCCAGGATTTGCCAACAGTGTTGGCAAACAGAGAATCACCGGCCTTTTTTTTGGATTTGACTGTAGATACCAGTACTTTATTCACTGAGCAAAGGGTTGTTAAATTACTGTAGGGGGTTAGAAGGCTAGTAAGTATAGGAGTATTTATAGGAAGATAGAGGATCTTATGGGCAATAATAAGTTGTTGAATCTGAAGTTGATTATGTAGTTCCAGCCAACCTAGTTGCTTTAGGTTTTGACAGTGGTGAGTCCTAAAAGAGGAAGCAGTAGCAAATCTGGCAATATTGTTGTAGGAGGTAGCTAGTTTGTTAAGGTTGTTTTTAGATAGGTTGGTATAGATGGGAGAGGCGTAGAGGAGGGTGGAAATTAGATGGGTATGGGCAATAGTTGTTCTAGCTGTTGGAGTAAGGAAGGGTTTAATCCTATAGAGGGAGCCTAATTTTCTGTTAACTGTTTTTATTGTTGTGTTAATATGTGTGTCAAAGTTAAGATTATGGTCTATTGTTACCCATAAGAGCTTGGTAGCTGGGTCAGGAGATATGATAATGCCATAATTGAATATAACTGTGAAGTCAGTTGGGGGGGACCTTTGTGTGGGAGTGAAGAGTAGTAGTTTTGTCTTTTTAGGGTTAAGGAGGAGGCTGTGCTGTAAGAACCAGCATTCTACTATGTTAAGCACTGTTTGGGTAATGGACTGGAGTTTAGGTGTAGAGGTAGCCGAGCATATTAGTGTGGAGTCATCAGCATATTGCATACATGTAGCTTGAGGAATTATTAGATTAAGATCATTCATGAAAATTGAGAAAAGGAGAGGCCCCAGGATAGAACCTTGTGAGTAATAGGAAGGTGAGAGGATAGATTATTTTCCCAAAGCACAGCCTGTTGCCTGTTTTCAAGGTAGGATTTAAACCATTGTAAAGCCTGTGTATCTAGTGAGCGAGACTTAAGTATATTCAAGAGATGCTGATAGCTGACCATATCAAAGACTTTTGATAGGTCGATAAATAGTGCTGAGGATAGAGTATTGTTGTTTCGGTTATTGTTAATACAGTTGGAAAAGGATAAGAGGGCTGTGGTAGTACTATGGTAAGGCCTGAAGCCGTGCTGACAGTTAGCTAGTAAGTTATTTTGCAGTAGGTGGTCTAGTAGTTGGTGGTGGATACATTTTTCCATTATTTTAGCTAAAGGAAAGAGTAGAGCTATTGGATGGTAGTTTGAGAGTTCAGTTGAGTTGCCACCTTTGTGCAGTGCGATAATATGGTAGACTTTCCAGATAGATGGGATCGTTCCATCAGTAATGGTTCTATTTATTAGGATGGAAATAGGAAAGGCTACTACTGATGCAGCTATCTGTAGATATTCTGCTGGTAGAAGGCCAGCTGAGGGGGTTCAAGGTTTTAGTTTATGAAGAAGAGTGCAGATGAGGGATGTTGAGACTGGTTGTAAATGAAATGAGGGGGTTAAAGTAGTCAAGGAGGATGACAAACTTGTGCTAACAGGAGGTAATGAATTAGCAAGAGTTTGGACTGCATCAGTAAAGAAGGTATTAAAGGCATTAGCAATATGTTTGGGACTTTCATAGGTGGATCCTGTTGGGGTGGGAGTTTTGGACTGACCTGGGTGGAGGAGTCTATTTATGCCTGCCCAGAACTTTTGAGGTTTATATTGGTGGGTTTGCTGGTTGTTGTGGTAAAAGTTTCTTTTATCTAGACATATAGATTTTTTGCTAGCATTTCTCAGCTGTCTAAATGTTAGATGATCAGCTGGGTTTTTAGTTGCTTGCCATTTAGCCCAGACTTTATTTCGTAGTAGAATTTTGTGCCTTGTCTCTTTTGTTAGACATGGAGCAGTTTTAGTCCTATTTTTGATTGAGTGGGATGGGGCATGATAGTCTAAGATTTCTAAGAATTTGGCATTAAAGTAGGATACTGCTTCGTCTAATTGGAGGTGTCTTAGGGGTGACCAGTCATATGCTTTCAATTCAGTTTGGAAGTTAATAGGGTTAAGGTTTTTGTTGAATCGAATGGTTTAATATAAGGTTGGTTTATGAGTATTGATCTTTTGCCTGATTATTTAGGTCAGTGAGTGGTCACCGACATCATCAGAAAGGATACCAGCTTCATAAGAGAGGGCGTGACTATTTATTAGTATCCAGTCTAGAGTAGTTTCTTTGTTGCTAGGTTTATGGATCCTGGTGGGGTAGGTAATAGTTTGGGAAAAAACATAAAGGTTTATATGGGTAGTCGGGCTGGCTGAGATGCAGGTGTTTCAGTCAATATTAAAGTCACCCAGGACAATGGTCTCTTGTGGGTAGTTAGTTAAAAGCCAGGAAAGGATATTTTCTAGGGTGTTTATATTATTACCTGGAGGGAGGTAGGTGCATATTATATAGATGGATTTATAGGTGTTGATTCGGAGTTTAGAAATGAGGA